>NW_027069392.1:1185147-1195147 GCF_037157495.1 Lathamus discolor | reverse complement strand
AGGCCAAAACGCTGCGTGTTCCTGAGACAACAGGGCAGCCCGAGCCCACCCCGCGGGGACTATTCGGGGCCGGGTGGTGAAAAGGCCGACGAGAGCTCCCGCGAGCCCCTCTTATCCACAAAAAGCCACCGCGTTTTCAGTTCCCCGCTTCGCGGGCTCCAGCTTTAACGCCGGCAAAAGAGCGACAAGAGCGAAAAAGGAGAGGGAAAAGGCAGAAAGGGAAAAAGGGGGGGTGGGGGGTGGAAAGAGGTAACGGGGGGGGGGGCGGACGGAGGGGGGGGGGAAAGAGGTAAGAGAGGGGGGAGCAGACGGAGGAGGGGGGGGGAAAGAGGTAAAAGAGGGGGGAGCAGACGGAGGAGGGGGGAAAAAGTTAAAAGAGGGGGGGCGGGAGGGGAGGGAGGAGGGAACAAAACAAAACAAAACAAAACAAAAAAACCAACCACAAAAACGAAACAAAACAAAAAAAAAAAAAAACCCAGTACCGCCACCTGGGCCGAACCACCGGGCGCCTAGGCAAGCGCAAGCAAGAGCCGGACGCTGCTAAGGGGATCTCAGCGCCTGGACGTAACCGACGGGCTCGCCCGCCCGTGCCATCATCGGAGCCCCTCGCTCAGCTCACGGACGGGGCGGCGAGAAAATTGAGACCTGGGGATCGAGTCCCGCCACGGTCTTCCCAGCGTTCGAGTGCCGGCCTCCTCCGCCGCCGGTCTTTTTGCTCTCGGTCCACGCGGACGGAGACGAACGAACCAAGCTCGGGAAGCGCCGCGAAAGGCTGCCCAGTACACCCCTCACTATCGACGGCTGAGCCGCGGAGCGTGACAGCCTCTCAGCTAGCGCTGCTGCGGAGACGAGCCACTACTCGCTCCTGTAATACGGACAGACACTTCTCCGCCCGCGCTGGAGCGCAACACCAGACTTGTAGGCTCACCCGGTTGGTGCGCCAGCGACGACGCAATTTTCGATGACTCAACTGGAGGCAGCGAGAAACGGCCGCCTCCTCGACCGCCTCCGGAAGCGACGCGCCCGGCAAGATCTATCGCGGGACCTGGGAAATGCGGCTAAGTCCGCCGCGAGCCTGAAGTCCCCCCCAGAGACGGCGCGCGGAACTCTCCCTGCAAATCCGGCTAAGTCCCGGCGGAGCCGGCTAGACCTGACGGCAAACTGCGGCCCCCACCGCGAGCTCGCCGTCCGCCCGCCCTCCGGGAGGCTCGCAGGCTCGGGCAGCGCTTGCCGGGCGGGTGAGGCGCGGGTCCCTGCAAATCCGGCAAAGTCCCGGCGGAGCCGGCTCGACCCGACGGCAAACGGCGGCCCCCACCGCGAGCTCGCCGTCCGCCCGCCCTCCGGGAGGCTCGCAGGCTCGGGCAGCGCTTGCCGGGCGGGTGAGGCGCGGGTCCCTGCAAATCCGGCAAAGTCCCGGCGGAGCCGGCTGGACCGGACGGCAAACGGCGGCCCCCACCGCGAGCTCGCCGTCCGCCCGCCCTCCGGGAGGCTCGCAGGCTCGGGCAGCGCTTGCCGGGCGGGTGAGGCGCGGGTCCCTGCAAATCCGGCAAAGTCCCGGCGGAGCCGGCTCGACCGGACGGCAAACTGCGGCCCCCACCGCGAGCTCGCCGTCCGCCCGCCCTCCGGGAGGCTCGCAGGCTCGGGCAGCGCTTGCCGGGCGGGTGAGGCGCGGGTCCCTGCAAATCCGGCAAAGTCCCGGCGGAGCCGGCTCGACCCGACGGCAAACGGCGGCCCCCACCGCGAGCTCGCCGTCCGGGAGGCTCGCAGGCTCGGGCAGCGCTTGCCGGGCGGGTGAGGCGCGGGTCCCTGCAAATCCGGCAAAGTCCCGGCGGAGCCGACTCGACCCGACGGCAAACGGCGGCCCCCACCGCGAGCTCGCCGTCCGCCCGCCCTCCGGGAGGCTCGCAGGCTCGGGCAGCGCTTGCCGGGCGGGTGAGGCGCGGGTCCCTGCAAATCCGGCAAAGTCCCGGCGGAGCCGGCTCGACCGGACGGCAAACGGCGGCCCCCACCGCGAGCTCGCCGTCCTCCAGCCCTCCGGGAGGCTCGCAGGCTCGGGCAGCGCTTGCCGAGCGGGTGAGGCGCGGGTCCCTGCAAATCCGGCAAAGTCCCGGCGGAGCCGGCTGGACCGGACGGCAAACTGCGGCCCCCACCGCGAGCTCGCCGTCCGCCCGCCCTCCGGGAGGCTCGCAGGCTCGGGCAGCGCTTGCCGGGCGGGTGAGGCGCGGGTCCCTGCAAATCCGGCAAAGTCCCGGCGGAGCCGGCTCGACCCGACGGCAAACGGCGGCCCCCACCGCGAGCTCGCCGTCCGGGAGGCTCGCAGGCTCGGGCAGCGCTTGCCGGGCGGGTGAGGCGCGGGTCCCTGCAAATCCGGCAAAGTCCCGGCGGAGCCGACTCGACCCGACGGCAAACGGCGGCCCCCACCGCGAGCTCGCCGTCCGCCCGCCCTCCGGGAGGCTCGCAGGCTCGGGCAGCGCTTGCCGGGCGGGTGAGGCGCGGGTCCCTGCAAATCCGGCAAAGTCCCGGCGGAGCCGGCTCGACCGGACGGCAAACGGCGGCCCCCACCGCGAGCTCGCCGTCCTCCAGCCCTCCGGGAGGCTCGCAGGCTCGGGCAGCGCTTGCCGAGCGGGTGAGGCGCGGGTCCCTGCAAATCCGGCAAAGTCCCGGCGGAGCCGGCTGGACCGGACGGCAAACTGCGGCCCCCACCGCGAGCTCGCCGTCCGGGAGGCTCGCAGGCTCGGGCAGCGCTTGCCGGGCGGGTGAGGCGCGGGTCCCTGCAAATCCGGCAAAGTCCCGGCGGAGCCGACTCGACCCGACGGCAAACGGCGGCCCCCACCGCGAGCTCGCCGTCCGCCCGCCCTCCGGGAGGCTCGCAGGCTCGGGCAGCGCTTGCCGGGCGGGTGAGGCGCGGGTCCCTGCAAATCCGGCAAAGTCCCGGCGGAGCCGGCTCGACCCGACGGCAAACGGCGGCCCCCACCGCGAGCTCGCCGTCCGCCCGCCCTCCGGGAGGCTCGCAGGCTCGGGCAGCGCTTGCCGGGCGGGTGAGGCGCGGGTCCCTGCAAATCCGGCAAAGTCCCGGCGGAGCCGGCTCGACCGGACGGCAAACGGCGGCCCCCACCGCGAGCTCGCCGTCCGCCCGCCCTCCGGGAGGCTCGCAGGCTCGGGCAGCGCTTGCCGGGCGGGTGAGGCGCGGGTCCCTGCAAATCCGGCAAAGTCCCGGCGGAGCCGGCTGGACCGGACGGCAAACTGCGGCCCCCACCGCGAGCTCGCCGTCCGCCCGCCCTCCGGGAGGCTCGCAGGCTCGGGCAGCGCTTGCCGGGCGGGTGAGGCGCGGGTCCCTGCAAATCCGGCAAAGTCCCGGCGGAGCCGGCTCGACCCGACGGCAAACGGCGGCCCCCACCGCGAGCTCGCCGTCCGGGAGGCTCGCAGGCTCGGGCAGCGCTTGCCGGGCGGGTGAGGCGCGGGTCCCTGCAAATCCGGCAAAGTCCCGGCGGAGCCGACTCGACCCGACGGCAAACGGCGGCCCCCACCGCGAGCTCGCCGTCCGCCCGCCCTCCGGGAGGCTCGCAGGCTCGGGCAGCGCTTGCCGGGCGGGTGAGGCGCGGGTCCCTGCAAATCCGGCAAAGTCCCGGCGGAGCCGGCTCGACCCGACGGCAAACGGCGGCCCCCACCGCGAGCTCGCCGTCCGGGAGGCTCGCAGGCTCGGGCAGCGCTTGCCGGGCGGGTGAGGCGCGGGTCCCTGCAAATCCGGCAAAGTCCCGGCGGAGCCGACTCGACCCGACGGCAAACGGCGGCCCCCACCGCGAGCTCGCCGTCCGCCCGCCCTCCGGGAGGCTCGCAGGCTCGGGCAGCGCTTGCCGGGCGGGTGAGGCGCGGGTCCCTGCAAATCCGGCAAAGTCCCGGCGGAGCCGGCTCGACCCGACGGCAAACGGCGGCCCCCACCGCGAGCTCGCCGTCCGCCCGCCCTCCGGGAGGCTCGCAGGCTCGGGCAGCGCTTGCCGGGCGGGTGAAGCGCGGGTCCCTGCAAATCCGGCAAAGTCCCGGCGGAGCCGGCTCGACCCGACGGCAAACGGCGGCCCCCACCGCGAGCTCGCCGTCCGCCCGCCCTCCGGGAGGCTCGCAGGCTCGGGCAGCGCTTGCCGGGCGGGTGAGGCGCGGGTCCCTGCAAATCCGGCAAAGTCCCGGCGGAGCCGGCTGGACCGGACGGCAAACGGCGGCCCCCACCGCGAGCTCGCCGTCCGCCCGCCCTCCGGGAGGCTCGCAGGCTCGGGCAGCGCTTGCCGGGCGGGTGAGGCGCGGGTCCCTGCAAATCCGGCAAAGTCCCGGCGGAGCCGGCTCGACCCGACGGCAAACGGCGGCCCCCACCGCGAGCTCGCCGTCCGGGAGGCTCGCAGGCTCGGGCAGCGCTTGCCGGGCGGGTGAGGCGCGGGTCCCTGCAAATCCGGCAAAGTCCCGGCGGAGCCGACTCGACCCGACGGCAAACGGCGGCCCCCACCGCGAGCTCGCCGTCCGCCCGCCCTCCGGGAGGCTCGCAGGCTCGGGCAGCGCTTGCCGGGCGGGTGAGGCGCGGGTCCCTGCAAATCCGGCAAAGTCCCGGCGGAGCCGGCTCGACCGGACGGCAAACGGCGGCCCCCACCGCGAGCTCGCCGTCCTCCAGCCCTCCGGGAGGCTCGCAGGCTCGGGCAGCGCTTGCCGAGCGGGTGAGGCGCGGGTCCCTGCAAATCCGGCAAAGTCCCGGCGGAGCCGGCTGGACCGGACGGCAAACTGCGGCCCCCACCGCGAGCTCGCCGTCCGGGAGGCTCGCAGGCTCGGGCAGCGCTTGCCGGGCGGGTGAGGCGCGGGTCCCTGCAAATCCGGCAAAGTCCCGGCGGAGCCGACTCGACCCGACGGCAAACGGCGGCCCCCACCGCGAGCTCGCCGTCCGCCCGCCCTCCGGGAGGCTCGCAGGCTCGGGCAGCGCTTGCCGGGCGGGTGAGGCGCGGGTCCCTGCAAATCCGGCAAAGTCCCGGCGGAGCCGGCTCGACCCGACGGCAAACGGCGGCCCCCACCGCGAGCTCGCCGTCCGCCCGCCCTCCGGGAGGCTCGCAGGCTCGGGCAGCGCTTGCCGGGCGGGTGAGGCGCGGGTCCCTGCAAATCCGGCAAAGTCCCGGCGGAGCCGGCTCGACCGGACGGCAAACGGCGGCCCCCACCGCGAGCTCGCCGTCCGCCCGCCCTCCGGGAGGCTCGCAGGCTCGGGCAGCGCTTGCCGGGCGGGTGAGGCGCGGGTCCCTGCAAATCCGGCAAAGTCCCGGCGGAGCCGGCTGGACCGGACGGCAAACTGCGGCCCCCACCGCGAGCTCGCCGTCCGCCCGCCCTCCGGGAGGCTCGCAGGCTCGGGCAGCGCTTGCCGGGCGGGTGAGGCGCGGGTCCCTGCAAATCCGGCAAAGTCCCGGCGGAGCCGGCTCGACCCGACGGCAAACGGCGGCCCCCACCGCGAGCTCGCCGTCCGGGAGGCTCGCAGGCTCGGGCAGCGCTTGCCGGGCGGGTGAGGCGCGGGTCCCTGCAAATCCGGCAAAGTCCCGGCGGAGCCGACTCGACCCGACGGCAAACGGCGGCCCCCACCGCGAGCTCGCCGTCCGCCCGCCCTCCGGGAGGCTCGCAGGCTCGGGCAGCGCTTGCCGGGCGGGTGAGGCGCGGGTCCCTGCAAATCCGGCAAAGTCCCGGCGGAGCCGGCTCGACCCGACGGCAAACGGCGGCCCCCACCGCGAGCTCGCCGTCCGGGAGGCTCGCAGGCTCGGGCAGCGCTTGCCGGGCGGGTGAGGCGCGGGTCCCTGCAAATCCGGCAAAGTCCCGGCGGAGCCGACTCGACCCGACGGCAAACGGCGGCCCCCACCGCGAGCTCGCCGTCCGCCCGCCCTCCGGGAGGCTCGCAGGCTCGGGCAGCGCTTGCCGGGCGGGTGAGGCGCGGGTCCCTGCAAATCCGGCAAAGTCCCGGCGGAGCCGGCTCGACCCGACGGCAAACGGCGGCCCCCACCGCGAGCTCGCCGTCCGCCCGCCCTCCGGGAGGCTCGCAGGCTCGGGCAGCGCTTGCCGGGCGGGTGAAGCGCGGGTCCCTGCAAATCCGGCAAAGTCCCGGCGGAGCCGGCTCGACCCGACGGCAAACGGCGGCCCCCACCGCGAGCTCGCCGTCCGCCCGCCCTCCGGGAGGCTCGCAGGCTCGGGCAGCGCTTGCCGGGCGGGTGAGGCGCGGGTCCCTGCAAATCCGGCAAAGTCCCGGCGGAGCCGGCTCGACCCGACGGCAAACGGCGGCCCCCACCGCGAGCTCGCCGTCCGCCCGCCCTCCGGGAGGCTCGCAGGCTCGGGCAGCGCTTGCCGGGCGGGTGAGGCGCGGGTCCCTGCAAATCCGGCAAAGTCCCGGCGGAGCCGGCTGGACCGGACGGCAAACTGCGGCCCCCACCGCGAGCTCGCCGTCCGCCCGCCCTCCGGGAGGCTCGCAGGCTCGGGCAGCGCTTGCCGGGCGGGTGAGGCGCGGGTCCCTGCAAATCCGGCAAAGTCCCGGCGGAGCCGGCTCGACCCGACGGCAAACGGCGGCCCCCACCGCGAGCTCGCCGTCCGGGAGGCTCGCAGGCTCGGGCAGCGCTTGCCGGGCGGGTGAGGCGCGGGTCCCTGCAAATCCGGCAAAGTCCCGGCGGAGCCGACTCGACCCGACGGCAAACGGCGGCCCCCACCGCGAGCTCGCCGTCCGCCCGCCCTCCGGGAGGCTCGCAGGCTCGGGCAGCGCTTGCCGGGCGGGTGAGGCGCGGGTCCCTGCAAATCCGGCAAAGTCCCGGCGGAGCCGGCTCGACCCGACGGCAAACGGCGGCCCCCACCGCGAGCTCGCCGTCCGGGAGGCTCGCAGGCTCGGGCAGCGCTTGCCGGGCGGGTGAGGCGCGGGTCCCTGCAAATCCGGCAAAGTCCCGGCGGAGCCGACTCGACCCGACGGCAAACGGCGGCCCCCACCGCGAGCTCGCCGTCCGCCCGCCCTCCGGGAGGCTCGCAGGCTCGGGCAGCGCTTGCCGGGCGGGTGAGGCGCGGGTCCCTGCAAATCCGGCAAAGTCCCGGCGGAGCCGGCTCGACCCGACGGCAAACGGCGGCCCCCACCGCGAGCTCGCCGTCCGCCCGCCCTCCGGGAGGCTCGCAGGCTCGGGCAGCGCTTGCCGGGCGGGTGAGGCGCGGGTCCCTGCAAATCCGGCAAAGTCCCGGCGGAGCCGGCTCGACCCGACGGCAAACGGCGGCCCCCACCGCGAGCTCGCCGTCCGCCCGCCCTCCGGGAGGCTCGCAGGCTCGGGCAGCGCTTGCCGGGCGGGTGAAGCGCGGGTCCCTGCAAATCCGGCAAAGTCCCGGCGGAGCCGGCTCGACCCGACGGCAAACGGCGGCCCCCACCGCGAGCTCGCCGTCCGCCCGCCCTCCGGGAGGCTCGCAGGCTCGGGCAGCGCTTGCCGGGCGGGTGAAGCGCGGGTCCCTGCAAATCCGGCAAAGTCCCGGCGGAGCCGGCTCGACCCGACGGCAAACGGCGGCCCCCACCGCGAGCTCGCCGTCCGCCCGCCCTCCGGGAGGCTCGCAGGCTCGGGCAGCGCTTGCCGGGCGGGTGGGGCGCGGGTCCCGGCGCTGCCGGGCACTCGCCAGCCTTTTCTCGGCTGTTAGGGGTTGCCTCGGCTTTCCCGCTCCGTCATCTGACAATCCCCCCTGAAACAGCCTCTGGCTGGTGCTGGGGGCCGGGCGGGCAGAGGCAGCAGCCTGGGTCCCGGTGCTCGCCAGCTTGTTTTGTTTCGTGGGGGCTTGGTTGTTTTTTTGGTTTCGCGTGTCCGTCTGCTGACACACAGCCCACCACCCCGTCCCGCCGCGAAACACGCCTCTGGCTGGCGGTGGTGGGTGGGGGGACCAGGACCGCACCAGCTACGCACAAAGAGAAAAATGACCGCGACCGCTGAACCCAGGACGCACCGAAATACACCAGCCGATGCAGCCCGGGGTTCTGCAGATGCTGCGGCGCCCACCCCTCCTCCGCGGTGCCTCCCCCCGCCCCACAACGGGCTGGGAACAGATTGCAAAGATGTTCTTCTGGTTTGTGGTTTGGGGGAAATGTGTCTGAAACTGAGGAGAAGAGATGAAGATAGCGTGGCCGAGGATAGAAGGGAGGATTACGTTGCTCTTGCTGAGCATCCAAACAGGGTTCCCCACCACTGATGTTCTCACGGTTAAGTCTGTGGAACGTTAGGCACAGGTTAACGGTCGGCCTCAATGTTCTCAAGGGTCCTTTCCAAATCAAAAGGATTCTGCAGTTCTAAGAAAAGTTGATGTTTAGACTCAACTCTGTCCCTCGTCAGAGAAATGGCACTGCAGGAAGGCCGTGCGTCTGCCAGCTGAGGGAGGGAGCATCAGCACTTGCTTCGGCCTGTTTCCTATGGTGTTGCCCTGGAGCGCCGAGGAGCCCCGGAGGGAGCCCAGCGGGGCAGAGGCAGAGCCACCTCGGGCTGGGCCTCTGCTGCTGAGCTGGGCCGGGCTCCCGGGACGCAGATAGACGCTGGCGAGGGGGCGGAGCTGCAGAGAGACAGCTGCTCTGCCCAGGCGCAGGGCCGGCCGGGGGGGGCACCGCCTGCAGGCCCCCAGGGGAGACCTGCCAGCCTCAGAGAGCTGAAAGGCACTCCGCAGCGGAGGCTGCCGAGAGATTTCTGCGGGAGAAACGTTCCCAGCCCTGTGCGTGATCAGGCTCTGGGTGCAGGACAATGCAGCTGTAGCTCCTGGAGGGATCTCCTCGAGCCGCTGCCTCGGACAGTCCATGGGATCTGTCAGGAGGACGCTCTCGGTTTCTCTGTGCGGATCAGGAGGAGGATGTGCTGCAGAGCAGGCCTTCCCTCTGCAGCGTCTGAGTGAGAGGAGAAGGCAGGTCCCTCATCCAGGGGTTGGCTGCAGGGTGTGAATGTGCGTGTGCAGCCAGCGGTGGGTGCCCGGCGCTTTCCTTGCGAGCAGGGTCCCCGCAGCTCAGGGGCTGTGTGCCGGGGCAGGGACTCTGCCGCCTGCCAGGGCCAGCAGCACTCAGCCTGCGCGGGGAGCTCCCCGAGGTGCTCGGAGAAGTAGAGGGGGAAGCGACAGGGAACCCCTGGCAGGGAAGGAAAAGTGTTCTTGGCTCCAGGAGCACCGAGAGGGAGCAGAACTGGGCACAGAGCAGGAGCTCCTGGCAGGGACAGCTCCAAGAAACAGAAGCATGGACAGGGAGTGGGGGGGGAAGTGAAGCCCATCCCTGGGGGCGGGGGGGGGGGGGGGTGGTGGTGGTGGTGGTGCGTTCAGGCATCGTTTTCCCCAGCCACCGTGTTTTCGCTGTCCCGCTTCGCGGGGGGGGGGGGGGGGGGAGGCGGTGGTGTCGGCGGCAGGGTTAAATATTATTAGGTGCCGTCACCTCGTCCCCATCAGTGGGCCCTAGGCAAGCCCAAGCGAGAGCCAGACGCTGCTAAGGCATCTCTGCGCCGGGACGTACCGAGACGGAAAAACGGTCGGTACTAAAAACTGTTTGTGCTGAAGTAAATGCTCGGATTACTGCAGGGGCGACGGCAGGGAGGCCTGAAGGTCGCACTGCCCTGAACCAGCTCCCGCGCTCGAGCGGGGGATACATTGAAACCCAGCAGCCGGCGCACCTGGGGCTCTGCAGACGCCGCGGCGCGCCGCCCCGCCCGCTCTTCTCGGCGAAACCCCCCCTCCCCCCCACCCCCAGCCCCCCGCCTTCCCGCCTCCCCCCTCCCCCACCCCCACTCGCGGCGCATGCGCACAGGCACAGAGAGAGGCACCCCTCGCCGTGCGCACCCTCCCCCCCCCGCCCCGCGCTGCCGTTCCGGACCCGCCGAGCGCTGGGTGCGGCCCCAGTCACCAGACGGCGGCACCGCCCCGGAGCAGCAGGGCGGAGGGGCAGGGGTCGGCAGCCTGACGCTCTGCGCCTGCGCGCTCGCCCCCCTCGGCGCCCCTCCTCCCCCGGCTCGGCAAGCGGGTCTCC
>NW_027069392.1:1165147-1172647 GCF_037157495.1 Lathamus discolor | reverse complement strand
GTGAAAAGGCCGACGAGAGCTCCCGCGAGCCCCTCTTATCCACAAAAAAGCCACCGCGTTTTCGCTTCCCCGCTTCGCGGGCTCCAGCTTTAACGCCGGCAAAAGAGCGACAAGAGCAAAAAAGGAGAGGGAAAAGGCAGAAAGAAGGGAAAAAGGGGGGGGGGGGGGCCGACGGAGGGGGGGGGGGGGGAAGAGGTAAGGGGGGGGGGAGCAGACGGAGGAGGGGGGGGAAAAGAGGGGGAAGCGGACGGAGGAGGGGGGAAAAAGTTAAAAGAGGGGGGGCGGGAGGAGGAAGGGGGGGGGGAACAAAACAAAAAAAACAAAAAAACAAACCCACAAAAACAACAAAAAAAACCCCAGTACTGCCACCTGGGCCGAACCACCGGGCGCCTAGGCAAGCGCAAGCAAGAGCCGGACGCTGCTAAGGGGGTCTCAGCGCCAGGACGTAACCGACGGGCTCGCCTGCCCGTGCCATCATCGGAGCCCCTCGCTCAGCTCACGGACGGGGCGGCGAGAAAATTGGGACCTGGGGATCGAGTCCCGCCACGGTCTTCCCAGCGTTCGAGTGCCGGCCTCCTCCGCCGCCGGTCTTTTTGCTCTCGGTCCACGCGGACGGAGACGAACGAACCAAGCTCGGGAAGCGCCGCGAAAGGCTGCCCAGTACACCCCTCACTATCGACGGCTGAGCCGCGGAGCGTGACAGCCTCTCAGCTAGCGCTGCTGCGGAGACGAGCCACTACTCGCTCCTGTAATACGGACAGACACTTCTCCGCCCGCGCTGGAGCGCAACACCAGACTTGTAGGCTCACCCGGTTGGTGCGCCAGCGACGACGCAATTTTCGATGACTCAACTGGAGGCAGCGAGAAACGGCCGCCTCCTCGACCGCCTCCGGAAGCGACGCGCCCGGCAAGATCTATCGCGGGACCTGGGAAATGCGGCTAAGTCCGCCGCGAGCCTGAAGTCCCCCCCAGAGACGGCGCGCGGAACTCTCCCTGCAAATCCGGCTAAGTCCCGGCGGAGCCGGCTAGACCTGACGGCAAACTGCGGCCCCCACCGCGAGCTCGCCGTCCGCCCGCCGTCCGGGAGGCTCGCAGGCTCGGGCAGCGCTTGCCGGGCGGGTGAGGCGCGGGTCCCTGCAAATCCGGCAAAGTCCCGGCGGAGCCGGCTCGACCCGACGGCAAACGGCGGCCCCCACCGCGAGCTCGCCGTCCGCCCGCCGTCCGGGAGGCTCGCAGGCTCGGGCAGCGCTTGCCGGGCGGGTGAGGCGCGGGTCCCTGCAAATCCGGCAAAGTCCCGGCGGAGCCGGCTCGACCCGACGGCAAACGGCGGCCCCCACCGCGAGCTCGCCGTCCGCCCGCCCTCCGGGAGGCTCGCAGGCTCGGGCAGCGCTTGCCGGGCGGGTGAGGCGCGGGTCCCTGCAAATCCGGCAAAGTCCCGGCGGAGCCGGCTCGACCCGACGGCAAACGGCGGCCCCCACCGCGAGCTCGCCGTCCGCCCGCCCTCCGGGAGGCTCGCAGGCTCGGGCAGCGCTTGCCGGGCGGGTGAGGCGCGGGTCCCTGCAAATCCGGCAAAGTCCCGGCGGAGCCGGCTCGACCCGACGGCAAACGGCGGCCCCCACCGCGAGCTCGCCGTCCGCCCGCCCTCCGGGAGGCTCGCAGGCTCGGGCAGCGCTTGCCGGGCGGGTGAGGCGCGGGTCCCTGCAAATCCGGCAAAGTCCCGGCGGAGCCGGCTCGACCCGACGGCAAACGGCGGCCCCCACCGCGAGCTCGCCGTCCGCCCGCCCTCCGGGAGGCTCGCAGGCTCGGGCAGCGCTTGCCGGGCGGGTGAGGCGCGGGTCCCTGCAAATCCGGCAAAGTCCCGGCGGAGCCGACTCGACCCGACGGCAAACGGCGGCCCCCACCGCGAGCTCGCCGTCCGCCCGCCCTCCGGGAGGCTCGCAGGCTCGGGCAGCGCTTGCCGGGCGGGTGAGGCGCGGGTCCCTGCAAATCCGGCAAAGTCCCGGCGGAGCCGGCTCGACCCGACGGCAAACGGCGGCCCCCACCGCGAGCTCGCCGTCCGCCCGCCCTCCGGGAGGCTCGCAGGCTCGGGCAGCGCTTGCCGGGCGGGTGAGGCGCGGGTCCCTGCAAATCCGGCAAAGTCCCGGCGGAGCCGGCTCGACCCGACGGCAAACGGCGGCCCCCACCGCGAGCTCGCCGTCCGCCCGCCCTCCGGGAGGCTCGCAGGCTCGGGCAGCGCTTGCCGGGCGGGTGAGGCGCGGGTCCCTGCAAATCCGGCAAAGTCCCGGCGGAGCCGGCTGGACCGGACGGCAAACTGCGGCCCCCACCGCGAGCTCGCCGTCCGCCCGCCCTCCGGGAGGCTCGCAGGCTCGGGCAGCGCTTGCCGGGCGGGTGAGGCGCGGGTCCCTGCAAATCCGGCAAAGTCCCGGCGGAGCCGGCTCGACCCGACGGCAAACGGCGGCCCCCACCGCGAGCTCGCCGTCCGCCCGCCCTCCGGGAGGCTCGCAGGCTCGGGCAGCGCTTGCCGGGCGGGTGAGGCGCGGGTCCCTGCAAATCCGGCAAAGTCCCGGCGGAGCCGGCTCGACCCGACGGCAAACGGCGGCCCCCACCGCGAGCTCGCCGTCCGCCCGCCCTCCGGGAGGCTCGCAGGCTCGGGCAGCGCTTGCCGGGCGGGTGAGGCGCGGGTCCCTGCAAATCCGGCAAAGTCCCGGCGGAGCCGGCTCGACCCGACGGCAAACGGCGGCCCCCACCGCGAGCTCGCCGTCCGCCCGCCCTCCGGGAGGCTCGCAGGCTCGGGCAGCGCTTGCCGGGCGGGTGGGGCGCGGGTCCCGGCGCTGCCGGGCACTCGCCAGCCTTTTCTCGGCTGTTAGGGGTTGCCTCGGCTTTCCCGCTCCGTCATCTGACAATCCCCCCTGAAACAGCCTCTGGCTGGTGCTGGGGGCCGGGCGGGCAGAGGCAGCAGCCTGGGTCCCGGTGCTCGCCAGCTTGTTTTGTTCCGTGGGGGCTTGGTTGTTTTTTTGGTTTCGCGTGTCCGTCTGCTGACACACAGCCCACCACCCCGTCCCGCCGCGAAACACGTCTCTGGCTGGCGGTGGTGGGTGGGGGGACCAGGACCGCACCAGCTACGCACAAAGAGAAAAATGACCGCGACCGCTGAACCCAGGACGCACCGGAATACACCAGCCGATGCAGCCCGGGGTTCTGCAGATGCTGCGGCGCCCACCCCTCCTCCGCGGCGCCTCCCCCCGCCCCACAACGGGCTGGGAACAGATTGCAAAGATGTTCTTCTGGTTTGTGGTTTGGGGGAAACGTGTCTGAAACTGAGGAGAAGAGATGAAGATAGCGTGGCCGAGGATAGAAGGGAGGATTACGTTGCTCTTGCTGAGCATCCAAACAGGGTTCCCCACCACTGATGTTCTCACGGTTAAGTCTGTGGAACGTTAGGCACAGGTTAACGGTCGGCCTCAATGTTCTCAAGGGTCCTTTCCAAATCAAAAGGATTCTGCAGTTCTAAGAAAAGTTGATGTTTAGACTCAACTCTGTCCCTCGTCAGAGAAATGGCACTGCAGGAAGGCCGTGCGTCTGCCAGCTGAGGGAGGGAGCATCAGCACTTGCTTCGGCCTGTTTCCTATGGTGTTGCCCTGGAGCGCCGAGGAGCCCCGGAGGGAGCCCAGCGGGGCAGAGGCAGAGCCACCTCGGGCTGGGCCTCTGCTGCTGAGCTGGGCCGGGCTCCCGGGACGCAGATAGACGCTGGCGAGGGGGCAGAGCTGCAGAGAGACAGCTCTGCCCAGGCGCAGGGCCGGGGGGGGCATCGCCTGCAGGCCCCCAGGGGAGACCTGCCAGCCTCAGAGAGCTGAAAGGCACTCCGCAGCGGAGGCTGCCGAGAGGTTTCTGCGGGAGAAACGTTCCCAGCCCTGTGCGTGATCAGGCTCTGGGTGCAGGACAATGCAGCTGTAGCTCCTGGAGGGATCTCCTCGAGCCGCTGCCTCGGACAGTCCATGGGATCTGTCAGGAGGACGCTCTCGGTTTCTCTGTGCGGATCAGGAGGAGGATGTGCTGCAGAGCAGGCCTTCCCTCTGCAGCGTCTGAGTGAGAGGAGAAGGCAGGTCCCTCATCCAGGGCTTGGCTGCAGGGTGTGAATGTGCGTGTGCAGCCAGCGGTGGGTGCCCGGCGCTTTCCTTGCGAGCAGGGTCCCCGCAGCTCAGGGGCTGTGTGCCGGGGCAGGGACTCTGCCGCCTGCCAGGGCCAGCAGCACTCAGCCTGCGCGGGGAGCTCCCCGAGGTGCTCGGAGAAGTAGAGGGGGAAGCGACAGGGAACCCCTGGCAGGGAAGGAAAAGTGTTCTTGGCTCCAGGAGCACCGAGAGGGAGCAGAACTGGGCACAGAGCAGGAGCTCCTGGCAGGGACAGCTCCAAGAAACAGAGGCATGGACGGGGGGGGGGGGGGGGGGAAGTGAAGCCCATCCCTGGGGGCGGGGGGGGGGGGGGGGTGGGGGGGTGGGGTGCGTTCAGGCATCGTTTTCCCCAGCCACCGTGTTTTCGCTGTCCCGCTTCGCGGGCTCCAGCTTTAGCGCCGGAAAGAGAACAACGAGAGAGGGGCGGAAAGGAGAGCGAAGGGGCGGAAAAAAGAAAAAGGGAGGGGGTGGGGGGGGTGGGGAGGCGGTGGTGTCGGCGGCAGGGTTAAATATTATTAGGTGCCGTCACCTCGTCCCCATCAGTGGGCCCTAGGCAAGCCCAAGCGAGAGCCAGACGCTGCTAAGGCATCTCTGCGCCGGGACGTACCGAGACGGAAAAACGGTCGGTACTAAAAACTGTTTGTGCTGAAGTAAATGCTCGGATTACTGCAGGGGCGACGGCAGGGAGGCCTGAAGGTCGCACTGCCCTGAACCAGCTCCCGCGCTCGAGCGGGGGATACATTGAAACCCAGCAGCCGGCGCACCTGGGGCTCTGCAGACGCCGCGGCGCGCCGCCCCGCCCGCTCTTCTCGGCGAAACCCCCCCCTCCCCCTCCCCCTCCCCCCCACCCCCAGCCCCCCGCCTTCCCGCCTCCCCCCTCCCCCACCCCCACCCCCCCCCCACTCGCGGCGCATGCGCACAGGCACAGAGAGAGGCACCCCTCGCCGTGCGCACCCTCCCCCCCCGCCCCGCGCTGCCGTTCCGGACCCGCCGAGCGCTGGGTGCGGCCCCAGTCACCAGACGGCGGCACCGCCCCGGAGCAGCAGGGCGGAGGGGCAGGGGTCGGCAGCCTGACGCTCTGCGCCTGCGCGCTCGCCCCCCTCAACGCCCCTCCTCCCCCGGCTCGGCAAGCGGGTCTCCGCCAGCGACGAAAACAAGGGCTGCTCCTCTGCCTGACGGGCAGTCCCGCGCTCAGTTCGCCGGGAGCCGGTAGGCAGGCAGCAAGGAAGGAAAGAAGGAAGGAGGCAGACAGACAGACAGAAAGAAAGACAGACAGACAGACAGACAGTGGTCGGTGAGCAGGTGGGGAGCCTGGCGCACGCAATGGTGGGCCGGGGATATGGGGGGGGGCGGTGTTGGGATTGACTCTGTGTGTGTGTGTGTGTGTGTGTGTGTGCGGTTTGGTTTTGTTTTTTTTTTTTTGTCGTCGTCTCCCCCCCCCCCCCCCGGAGACGTTCTCTGCGTGGTTCGCTTGGGATTTCCCGCTTTGTATTTTCTTTTCGGTTTTCCCTTGTCTCCTCCTTTTTTGGCCCACGACCCCTGCCTCCGTTTGCTTTTTCTAACCGCGGCACGGAGCGCAGCAGCAGCAGGAAGGGAGGCCGCGCCCTGTCGGGACTTTTCGTCTGCCGCCTGGGCACGGAGGCGGCAGGGCTCCGCGTGCCCTCTCAGGCGGAAATGAGCTGGGTTTGTTTGGCTGTTGGGAGCTCCCGCCGCCCCCTCTTTGAATAAAATGAAGGCGTACGGGAGGGGAGAGGAGAGGGAGGGGGTGGAGGGCCGGGGAGACCGAGACCGTAAGCCGAGAGAGAAAGGGAAGGAGAATACAAAAGGAAACGGGTTGCACGCGCGGCTTTTTTACACAGACGCCTTCCCGAGGGGGCGTGGGGACGAGTGAGTGCCGGGCCGAAGGGCGATCGATCGGGGGATCGATCGATCGATCGACCGACCGATGAAAAACATGAATAAAAAAAAAAAAAAAAAAAAAAGGGAAAAAGAAAAAAATTAAGGCCCCCCCCCCGCCCAACACAAAACCACCCAAACCACCTCAACGGGTTCAGCAGCAAGCAGGTAGGTGCGGTAGGGCGCGGGGAAGGGAAAAAAAGAAAAAGAAATCGACACCACCCCCCCCCCCCAAACCAGCCAATCAAACAAGAAAGCCCCCCCCCAACCACGAACAGAAAAACAAGACTAGAAAAAAGGAGGCCGAGGTGTACCACCGGTGCTACACCTCCCCCGCCCCACCTGCCCCTCCTCCTCCTCCCCCCCCCCCCCCCCCCCGGGCGGCCGGCTGAAGCCAGGTCTACCATCGGCAATACATGTAAAGGCCCTTCCCCTCCGTAGCCACGGCGTTTTACACGCACGCACGCACGCACCCCCCCCCGGCCAGCAGGTGGAGGCCAGGTCTACCACAGGTAACGGCGTTACACACACACACACACAGACACACCCCCCACGGGCCAGCAGGCAGGTAACGGCGTTTTAACACACACACCCACACACACACCCCCCCCCCCGCGGGCCAGCAGGGGGAGGCCAGGTCTACCACAGGCAACGGCGTTTTAACCAACACCCCCTCCCCCCGGGCTAGCAGGCGGAGGCCAGGTCTACCACAGGTAACGGCGTTTTTAACTAACACCCCCCTCACCACTACCACCACCACCACACCCCCTCCCCCCGGGCCAGCAGGCGGAGGCCAGGTCTACCACCGACAACGGCGTTTTAACTAACACCCCACCCATCCCGCCGCCGCCGCCGCCGCCGCCGGCAGGCGCAGGGCACGTCCACCACCCGTAACGGAGGAAGACCAGAGGAAGGCCGTTCCTGGGCTACCAGGTCTACCTCCGCGGACGAACGAGGCCCCGAAGCAGCGGTCGGGGGAGGCGAGCGCCGTGCCACCCCTTCGGCTGCCCTGGGGGGGGGGGTGTGTGTGGAGGAGGGGCGAAACGCCCCGGCACCCACCCCCCTTCCGGCCACGACGAGCGAGCGCGGCACGGAGCGGGAAGGTGAGGAGAGAACCGGGAGCGCGCCCGCGCGCGGCCCCCCAACCTCCCCTTTTTCTCGCCGGGCCGGACGGCCCCGGGCCGCCTCCGCGCGGCCGCCCAGCCGAGCTTAGCCAGGCAGCCGCGGGGGGGGGAGAGAGAGACAAAAGCTTGTGTCGAGGGCTGATTCTCAATAGATCGCAGCGAGGGAGCTGCTCTGCTACGTACGAAACCCTGACCCAGAATCAGGTCGTCTACGAATGATTTAGCGCCGGGTGCCCCACGATCATGCGGTACGCGACGGGGGAGAGGCGGCGCCGCATCCGTCCGCCCCTCCGGTCCCGACCACGAGCGGC
>NW_027069392.1:1157199-1162199 GCF_037157495.1 Lathamus discolor | reverse complement strand
CCCCAGTACCGCCACCTGGGCCGAACCACCGGGCGCCTAGGCAAGCGCAAGCAAGAGCCGGACGCTGCTAAGGGGATCTCAGCGCCTGGACGTAACCGACGGGCTCGCCCGCCCGTGCCATCATCGGAGCCCCTCGCTCAGCTCACGGACGGGGCGGCGAGAAAATTGAGACCTGGGGATCGAGTCCCGCCACGGTCTTCCCAGCGTTCGAGTGCCGGCCTCCTCCGCCGCCGGTCTTTTTGCTCTCGGTCCACGCGGACGGAGACGAACGAACCAAGCTCGGGAAGCGCCGCGAAAGGCTGCCCAGTACACCCCTCACTATCGACGGCTGAGCCGCGGAGCGTGACAGCCTCTCAGCTAGCGCTGCTGCGGAGACGAGCCACTACTCGCTCCTGTAATACGGACAGACACTTCTCCGCCCGCGCTGGAGCGCAACACCAGACTCGTAGGCTCACCCGGTTGGTGCGCCAGCGACGACGCAATTTTCGATGACTCAACTGGAGGCAGCGAGAAACGGCCGCCTCCTCGACCGCCTCCGGAAGCGACGCGCCCGGCAAGATCTATCGCGGGACCTGGGAAATGCGGCTAAGTCCGCCGCCAGCCGAAAGTCCCCCCCAGAGACGGCGCGCGGAACTCTCCCTGCAAATCCGGCTAAGTCCCGGCGGAGCCGGCTAGACCTGACGGCAAACTGCGGCCCCCACCGCGAGCTCGCCGTCCGCCCGCCCTCCGGGAGGCTCGCAGGCTCGGGCAGCGCTTGCCGGGCGGGTGAGGCGCGGGTCCCTGCAAATCCGGCAAAGTCCCGGCGGAGCCGGCTCGACCCGACGGCAAACGGCGGCCCCCACCGCGAGCTCGCCGTCCGCCCGCCCTCCGGGAGGCTCGCAGGCTCGGGCAGCGCTTGCCGGGCGGGTGAGGCGCGGGTCCCTGCAAATCCGGCAAAGTCCCGGCGGAGCCGGCTGGACCGGACGGCAAACTGCGGCCCCCACCGCGAGCTCGCCGTCCGCCCGCCCTCCGGGAGGCTCGCAGGCTCGGGCAGCGCTTGCCGGGCGGGTGAGGCGCGGGTCCCTGCAAATCCGGCAAAGTCCCGGCGGAGCCGGCTGGACCCGACGGCAAACGGCGGCCCCCACCGCGAGCTCGCCGTCCGCCCGCCCTCCGGGAGGCTCGCAGGCTCGGGCAGCGCTTGCCGGGCGGGTGAGGCGCGGGTCCCTGCAAATCCGGCAAAGTCCCGGCGGAGCCGGCTCGACCCGACGGCAAACGGCGGCCCCCACCGCGAGCTCGCCGTCCGCCCGCCCTCCGGGAGGCTCGCAGGCTCGGGCAGCGCTTGCCGGGCGGGTGAGGCGCGGGTCCCTGCAAATCCGGCAAAGTCCCGGCGGAGCCGACTCGACCCGACGGCAAACTGCGGCCCCCACCGCGAGCTCGCCGTCCGCCCGCCCTCCGGGAGGCTCGCAGGCTCGGGCAGCGCTTGCCGGGCGGGTGAGGCGCGGGTCCCTGCAAATCCGGCAAAGTCCCGGCGGAGCCGACTCGACCCGACGGCAAACGGCGGCCCCCACCGCGAGCTCGCCGTCCGCCCGCCCTCCGGGAGGCTCGCAGGCTCGGGCAGCGCTTGCCGGGCGGGTGAGGCGCGGGTCCCTGCAAATCCGGCAAAGTCCCGGCGGAGCCGGCTCGACCCGACGGCAAACGGCGGCCCCCACCGCGAGCTCGCCGTCCGCCCGCCCTCCGGGAGGCTCGCAGGCTCGGGCAGCGCTTGCCGGGCGGGTGAGGCGCGGGTCCCTGCAAATCCGGCAAAGTCCCGGCGGAGCCGGCTGGACCGGACGGCAAACTGCGGCCCCCACCGCGAGCTCGCCGTCCGCCCGCCCTCCGGGAGGCTCGCAGGCTCGGGCAGCGCTTGCCGGGCGGGTGAGGCGCGGGTCCCTGCAAATCCGGCAAAGTCCCGGCGGAGCCGGCTGGACCCGACGGCAAACGGCGGCCCCCACCGCGAGCTCGCCGTCCGCCCGCCCTCCGGGAGGCTCGCAGGCTCGGGCAGCGCTTGCCGGGCGGGTGAGGCGTGGGTCCCTGCAAATCCGGCAAAGTCCCGGCGGAGCCGGCTCGACCGGACGGCAAACGGCGGCCCCCACCGCGAGCTCGCCGTCCGCCCGCCCTCCGGGAGGCTCGCAGGCTCGGGCAGCGCTTGCCGGGCGGGTGAGGCGCGGGTCCCTGCAAATCCGGCAAAGTCCCGGCGGAGCCGGCTCGACCCGACGGCAAACGGCGGCCCCCACCGCGAGCTCGCCGTCCGCCCGCCCTCCGGGAGGCTCGCAGGCTCGGGCAGCGCTTGCCGGGCGGGTGAGGCGCGGGTCCCTGCAAATCCGGCAAAGTCCCGGCGGAGCCGGCTGGACCGGACGGCAAACTGCGGCCCCCACCGCGAGCTCGCCGTCCGCCCGCCCTCCGGGAGGCTCGCAGGCTCGGGCAGCGCTTGCCGGGCGGGTGAGGCGCGGGTCCCTGCAAATCCGGCAAAGTCCCGGCGGAGCCGGCTGGACCCGACGGCAAACGGCGGCCCCCACCGCGAGCTCGCCGTCCGCCCGCCCTCCGGGAGGCTCGCAGGCTCGGGCAGCGCTTGCCGGGCGGGTGAGGCGCGGGTCCCTGCAAATCCGGCAAAGTCCCGGCGGAGCCGGCTGGACCCGACGGCAAACGGCGGCCCCCACCGCGAGCTCGCCGTCCGCCCGCCCTCCGGGAGGCTCGCAGGCTCGGGCAGCGCTTGCCGGGCGGGTGAGGCGCGGGTCCCTGCAAATCCGGCAAAGTCCCGGCGGAGCCGGCTGGACCCGACGGCAAACGGCGGCCCCCACCGCGAGCTCGCCGTCCGCCCGCCCTCCGGGAGGCTCGCAGGCTCGGGCAGCGCTTGCCGGGCGGGTGAGGCGCGGGTCCCTGCAAATCCGGCAAAGTCCCGGCGGAGCCGGCTGGACCCGACGGCAAACGGCGGCCCCCACCGCGAGCTCGCCGTCCGCCCGCCCTCCGGGAGGCTCGCAGGCTCGGGCAGCGCTTGCCGGGCGGGTGGGGCGCGGGTCCCGGCGCTGCCGGGCACTCGCCAGCCTTTTCTCGGCTGTTAGGGGTTGCCTCGGCTTTCCCGCTCCGTCATCTGACAATCCCCCCTGAAACAGCCTCTGGCTGGTGCTGGGGGCCGGGCGGGCAGAGGCAGCAGCCTGGGTCCCGGTGCTCGCCAGCTTGTTTTGTTCCGTGGGGGCTTGGTTGTTTTTTTTGGTTTCGCGTGTCCGTCTGCTGACACACAGCCCACCACCCCGTCCCGCCGCGAAACACGTCTCTGGCTGGCGGTGGTGGGTGGGGGGACCAGGACCGCACCAGCTACGCACAAAGAGAAAAATGACCGCGACCGCTGAACCCAGGACGCACCGAAATACACCAGCCGATGCAGCCCGGGGTTCTGCAGATGCTGCGGCGCCCACCCCTCCTCCGCGGTGCCTCCCCCCGCCCCACAACGGGCTGGGAACAGATTGCAAAGATGTTCTTCTGGTTTGTGGTTTGGGGGAAATGTGTCTGAAACTGAGGAGAAGAGATGAAGATAGCGTGGCCGAGGATAGAAGGGAGGATTACGTTGCTCTTGCTGAGCATCCAAACAGGGTTCCCCACCACTGATGTTCTCACGGTTAAGTCTGTGGAACGTTAGGCACAGGTTAACGGTCGGCCTCAATGTTCTCAAGGGTCCTTTCCAAATCAAAAGGATTCTGCAGTTCTAAGAAAAGTTGATGTTTAGACTCAACTCTGTCCCTCGTCAGAGAAATGGCACTGCAGGAAGGCCGTGCGTCTGCCAGCTGAGGGAGGGAGCATCAGCACTTGCTTCGGCCTGTTTCCTATGGTGTTGCCCTGGAGCGCCGAGGAGCCCCGGAGGGAGCCCAGCGGGGCAGAGGCAGAGCCACCTCGGGCTGGGCCTCTGCTGCTGAGCTGGGCCGGGCTCCCGGGACGCAGATAGACGCTGGCGAGCGGGCAGAGCTGCAGAGAGACAGCTGCTCTGCCCAGGCGCAGGGCCGGCCGGGGGGGGCACCGCCTGCAGGCCCCCAGGGGGGACCTGCCAGCCTCAGAGAGCTGAAAGGCACTCCGCAGCGGAGGATGCCGAGAGGTTTCTGCGGGAGAAACGTTCCCAGCCCTGTGCGTGATCAGGCTCTGGGTGCAGGACAATGCAGCTGTAGCTCCTGGAGGGATCTCCTCGAGCCGCTGCCTCGGACAGTCCATGGGATCTGTCAGGAGGACGCTCTCGGTTTCTCTGTGCGGATAAGGAGGAGGATGTGCTGCAGAGCAGGCCTTCCCTCTGCAGCGTCTGAGTGAGAGGAGAAGGCAGGTCCCTCATCCAGGGGTTGGCTGCAGGGTGTGAATGTGCGTGTGCAGCCAGCGGTGGGTGCCCAGCGCTGTCCTTGCGAGCAGGGTCCCCGCAGCCCAGGGGCTGTGTGCCGGGGCAGGGACTCTGCCGCCTGCTAGGGTCAGCAGCACTCAGCCTGCGCGGGGAGCTCCCCGAGGTGCTCGGAGAAGTAGAGGGGGAAGCGACAGGGAACCCCTGGCAGGGAAGGAAAAGTGTTCTTGGCTCCAGGAGCACCGAGAGGGAGCAGAACTGGGCACAGAGCAGGAGCTCCTGGCAGGGACAGCTCCAAGAAACAGAAGCATGGACAGGGAGTGGGGGGGGAAGCGAAGCCCATCCCTGGGGGCGGGGGGGGGGGTGGTGGTGGTGGTGGTGGTGCGTTCAGGCATCGTTTTCCCCAGCCACCGTGTTTTCGCTGTCCCGCTTCGCGGGGGGGGGGGGGGGGGGGGAGGCGGTGGTGTCGGCGGCAGGGTTAAATATTATTAGGTGCCGTCACCTCGTCCCCATCAGTGGGCCCTAGGCAAGCCCAAGCGAGAGCCAGACGCTGCTAAGGCATCTCTGCGCCGGGACGTACCGAGACGGAAAAACGGTCGGTACTAAAAACTGCTTGTGCTGAAGTAAATGCTCGGATTACTGCAGGGGCGACGGCAGGGAGGCCTGAAGG
>NW_027069392.1:1139699-1144699 GCF_037157495.1 Lathamus discolor | reverse complement strand
GCTCTTTCTCTCGCTCGGGAGGGGGGCAAGACCCAGGACGACACCTCGCACGCAACGGGAAGCGAGCTGGAAAGGAGACCGCCCAGCCTGAACACCGGACACCGCCCGCGGCCCGCCCGAGGACGGGGAGCGCAGACGAGCCCGGCCCGCCGGGGGCCCTCTCCGACGCGACCCGAAAGGCCTCATCGATCGGTCGGGGAAGACAGGAAGGACGACAAGACGGGTAAAAAAGGCCTCCCCCACGGTAGGCCAAAACGCTGCGTGTTCCTGAGACAACAGGGCAGCCCCGAGCCCACCCCGCGGGGACTATTCGGGGCCGGGTGGTGAAAAGGCCGACGAGAGCTCCCGCGAGCCCCTCTTATCCACAAAAAGCCACCGCGTTTTCGGTTCCCCGCTTCGCGGGCTCCAGCTTTAACGCCGGCAAAAGAGCGACAAGAGCGAAAAAGGAGAGGGAAAAGGCAGAAAGGGAAAAAGGGGGGGTGGGGGGTGGAAAGAGGTAACGGGGGGGGGGGGCCGGACGGAGAGGGGGGGAAGAGGTAAGAGAGGGGGGAGCAGACGGAGGAGGGGGGGGAAAAGAGGTAAAAGAGGGGGGAGCAGACGGAGGAGGGGGGAAAAAGTTAAAAGAGGGGGGGGGGGAGGGGAGGGAGGAGGAAGGGGGGGGGAACAAAACAAAACAAAACAAAACAAAACAAAAAAAAACCCCAGTACCGCCACCTGGGCCGAACCACCGGGCGCCTAGGCAAGCGCAAGCAAGAGCCGGACGCTGCTAAGGGGATCTCAGCGCCTGGACGTAACCGACGGGCTCGCCCGCCCGTGCCATCATCGGAGCCCCTCGCTCAGCTCACGGACGGGGCGGCGAGAAAATTGAGACCTGGGGATCGAGTCCCGCCACGGTCTTCCCAGCGTTCGAGTGCCGGCCTCCTCCGCCGCCGGTCTTTTTGCTCTCGGTCCACGCGGACGGAGACGAACGAACCAAGCTCGGGAAGCGCCGCGAAAGGCTGCCCAGTACACCCCTCACTATCGACGGCTGAGCCGCGGAGCGTGACAGCCTCTCAGCTAGCGCTGCTGCGGAGACGAGCCACTACTCGCTCCTGTAATACGGACAGACACTTCTCCGCCCGCGCTGGAGCGCAACACCAGACTCGTAGGCTCACCCGGTTGGTGCGCCAGCGACGACGCAATTTTCGATGACTCAACTGGAGGCAGCGAGAAACGGCCGCCTCCTCGACCGCCTCCGGAAGCGACGCGCCCGGCAAGATCTATCGCGGGACCTGGGAAATGCGGCTAAGTCCGCCGCCAGCCGAAAGTCCCCCCCAGAGACGGCGCGCGGAACTCTCCCTGCAAATCCGGCTAAGTCCCGGCGGAGCCGGCTAGACCTGACGGCAAACTGCGGCCCCCACCGCGAGCTCGCCGTCCGCCCGCCCTCCGGGAGGCTCGCAGGCTCGGGCAGCGCTTGCCGGGCGGGTGAGGCGCGGGTCCCTGCAAATCCGGCAAAGTCCCGGCGGAGCCGGCTCGACCCGACGGCAAACGGCGGCCCCCACCGCGAGCTCGCCGTCCGCCCGCCCTCCGGGAGGCTCGCAGGCTCGGGCAGCGCTTGCCGGGCGGGTGAGGCGCGGGTCCCTGCAAATCCGGCAAAGTCCCGGCGGAGCCGGCTGGACCGGACGGCAAACTGCGGCCCCCACCGCGAGCTCGCCGTCCGCCCGCCCTCCGGGAGGCTCGCAGGCTCGGGCAGCGCTTGCCGGGCGGGTGAGGCGCGGGTCCCTGCAAATCCGGCAAAGTCCCGGCGGAGCCGGCTGGACCCGACGGCAAACGGCGGCCCCCACCGCGAGCTCGCCGTCCGCCCGCCCTCCGGGAGGCTCGCAGGCTCGGGCAGCGCTTGCCGGGCGGGTGAGGCGCGGGTCCCTGCAAATCCGGCAAAGTCCCGGCGGAGCCGGCTCGACCCGACGGCAAACGGCGGCCCCCACCGCGAGCTCGCCGTCCGCCCGCCCTCCGGGAGGCTCGCAGGCTCGGGCAGCGCTTGCCGGGCGGGTGAGGCGCGGGTCCCTGCAAATCCGGCAAAGTCCCGGCGGAGCCGACTCGACCCGACGGCAAACTGCGGCCCCCACCGCGAGCTCGCCGTCCGCCCGCCCTCCGGGAGGCTCGCAGGCTCGGGCAGCGCTTGCCGGGCGGGTGAGGCGCGGGTCCCTGCAAATCCGGCAAAGTCCCGGCGGAGCCGACTCGACCCGACGGCAAACGGCGGCCCCCACCGCGAGCTCGCCGTCCGCCCGCCCTCCGGGAGGCTCGCAGGCTCGGGCAGCGCTTGCCGGGCGGGTGAGGCGCGGGTCCCTGCAAATCCGGCAAAGTCCCGGCGGAGCCGGCTCGACCCGACGGCAAACGGCGGCCCCCACCGCGAGCTCGCCGTCCGCCCGCCCTCCGGGAGGCTCGCAGGCTCGGGCAGCGCTTGCCGGGCGGGTGAGGCGCGGGTCCCTGCAAATCCGGCAAAGTCCCGGCGGAGCCGGCTGGACCGGACGGCAAACTGCGGCCCCCACCGCGAGCTCGCCGTCCGCCCGCCCTCCGGGAGGCTCGCAGGCTCGGGCAGCGCTTGCCGGGCGGGTGAGGCGCGGGTCCCTGCAAATCCGGCAAAGTCCCGGCGGAGCCGGCTGGACCCGACGGCAAACGGCGGCCCCCACCGCGAGCTCGCCGTCCGCCCGCCCTCCGGGAGGCTCGCAGGCTCGGGCAGCGCTTGCCGGGCGGGTGAGGCGTGGGTCCCTGCAAATCCGGCAAAGTCCCGGCGGAGCCGGCTCGACCGGACGGCAAACGGCGGCCCCCACCGCGAGCTCGCCGTCCGCCCGCCCTCCGGGAGGCTCGCAGGCTCGGGCAGCGCTTGCCGGGCGGGTGAGGCGTGGGTCCCTGCAAATCCGGCAAAGTCCCGGCGGAGCCGGCTCGACCCGACGGCAAACGGCGGCCCCCACCGCGAGCTCGCCGTCCGCCCGCCCTCCGGGAGGCTCGCAGGCTCGGGCAGCGCTTGCCGGGCGGGTGAGGCGCGGGTCCCTGCAAATCCGGCAAAGTCCCGGCGGAGCCGGCTGGACCGGACGGCAAACTGCGGCCCCCACCGCGAGCTCGCCGTCCGCCCGCCCTCCGGGAGGCTCGCAGGCTCGGGCAGCGCTTGCCGGGCGGGTGAGGCGCGGGTCCCTGCAAATCCGGCAAAGTCCCGGCGGAGCCGACTCGACCCGACGGCAAACGGCGGCCCCCACCGCGAGCTCGCCGTCCGCCCGCCCTCCGGGAGGCTCGCAGGCTCGGGCAGCGCTTGCCGGGCGGGTGAGGCGCGGGTCCCTGCAAATCCGGCAAAGTCCCGGCGGAGCCGGCTGGACCCGACGGCAAACGGCGGCCCCCACCGCGAGCTCGCCGTCCGCCCGCCCTCCGGGAGGCTCGCAGGCTCGGGCAGCGCTTGCCGGGCGGGTGAGGCGCGGGTCCCTGCAAATCCGGCAAAGTCCCGGCGGAGCCGGCTGGACCCGACGGCAAACGGCGGCCCCCACCGCGAGCTCGCCGTCCGCCCGCCCTCCGGGAGGCTCGCAGGCTCGGGCAGCGCTTGCCGGGCGGGTGAGGCGCGGGTCCCTGCAAATCCGGCAAAGTCCCGGCGGAGCCGGCTGGACCCGACGGCAAACGGCGGCCCCCACCGCGAGCTCGCCGTCCGCCCGCCCTCCGGGAGGCTCGCAGGCTCGGGCAGCGCTTGCCGGGCGGGTGGGGCGCGGGTCCCGGCGCTGCCGGGCACTCGCCAGCCTTTTCTCGGCTGTTAGGGGTTGCCTCGGCTTTCCCGCTCCGTCATCTGACAATCCCCCCTGAAACAGCCTCTGGCTGGTGCTGGGGGCCGGGCGGGCAGAGGCAGCAGCCTGGGTCCCGGTGCTCGCCAGCTTGTTTTGTTCCGTGGGGGCTTGGTTGTTTTTTTTGGTTTCGCGTGTCCGTCTGCTGACACACAGCCCACCACCCCGTCCCGCCGCGAAACACGTCTCTGGCTGGCGGTGGTGGGTGGGGGGACCAGGACCGCACCAGCTACGCACAAAGAGAAAAATGACCGCGACCGCTGAACCCAGGACGCACCGAAATACACCAGCCGATGCAGCCCGGGGTTCTGCAGATGCTGCGGCGCCCACCCCTCCTCCGCGGTGCCTCCCCCCGCCCCACAACGGGCTGGGAACAGATTGCAAAGATGTTCTTCTGGTTTGTGGTTTGGGGGAAATGTGTCTGAAACTGAGGAGAAGAGATGAAGATAGCGTGGCCGAGGATAGAAGGGAGGATTACGTTGCTCTTGCTGAGCATCCAAACAGGGTTCCCCACCACTGATGTTCTCACGGTTAAGTCTGTGGAACGTTAGGCACAGGTTAACGGTCGGCCTCAATGTTCTCAAGGGTCCTTTCCAAATCAAAAGGATTCTGCAGTTCTAAGAAAAGTTGATGTTTAGACTCAACTCTGTCCCTCGTCAGAGAAATGGCACTGCAGGAAGGCCGTGCGTCTGCCAGCTGAGGGAGGGAGCATCAGCACTTGCTTCGGCCTGTTTCCTATGGTGTTGCCCTGGAGCGCCGAGGAGCCCCGGAGGGAGCCCAGCGGGGCAGAGGCAGAGCCACCTCGGGCTGGGCCTCTGCTGCTGAGCTGGGCCGGGCTCCCGGGACGCAGATAGACGCTGGCGAGCGGGCAGAGCTGCAGAGAGACAGCTGCTCTGCCCAGGCGCAGGGCCGGCCGGGGGGGGCACCGCCTGCAGGCCCCCAGGGGGGACCTGCCAGCCTCAGAGAGCTGAAAGGCACTCCGCAGCGGAGGATGCCGAGAGGTTTCTGCGGGAGAAACGTTCCCAGCCCTGTGCGTGATCAGGCTCTGGGTGCAGGACAATGCAGCTGTAGCTCCTGGAGGGATCTCCTCGAGCCGCTGCCTCGGACAGTCCATGGGATCTGTCAGGAGGACGCTCTCGGTTTCTCTGTGCGGATAAGGAGGAGGATGTGCTGCAGAGCAGGCCTTCCCTCTGCAGCGTC
>NW_027069392.1:1119699-1127199 GCF_037157495.1 Lathamus discolor | reverse complement strand
CAACCGCGCGCTATTCCCGTCTTCCCGCGAGACGGGGACACGCGCGCGCCCGGCTCCCTCCGCCGCCCCGCTCGTCAGCGGCCGGCCGGGACTGACCCGTCCCCCGAGGCCGGCCCGCCTGCAACGACCCTCTTTTCTTCGCAGGCGTGCCCTTCTTTTCGTCCGTTCGCTCCGTCGAGCGAGCTGAGCGGGGCGGTGGGAAGGGTGGGTGGGGGAGAGGGGACACGAGCCCCGCGGGGCGTCTTCTCCCCCAGGGCCACGGCGAGCACCGGACGTGCTAGAGGAGGCAGCGACCCGCCGAGGCGGGTGCGACCCGGCGACCGAGGCCCCTCGCCGGGGCGGCTCGCTCGGCAGCAGGCGGAAAGGCGGCACGGAAAGAAGCCGGCGCGGCCAGCGGCCGCAGCGGAGGCGGACGCCCCCCTGACGCCCACGGTCGTCGCTTTCGCTTTTCCCCGTTCTCTGGGTTCGGCCGCCCTACCGCCCGAGCGCTGCTCGCGGCCGGCACCCACGGGCACACGGACGGAGGCCAGCACCGGCGCCTCGCGTACAATTAGGACACCTGAGGGCTCGCGGGGCCACGCGGCCGTCACACAGCCCGGTTCGGTAACACGTCCGTGGAACCTCCTCCCGCCGTCGAGCAGAGAGCAGCAAGGACGCGGCCGACGCGGCGGGGCACGCACCCCGCCGCCAACGCGGTCGCGGCTCTTTCTCTCGCTCGGGAGGGGGGCAAGACCCAGGACGACACCTCGCACGCAACGGGAAGCGAGCTGGAAAGGAGACCGCCCAGCCTGAACACCGGACACCGCCCGCGGCCCGCCCGAGGACGGGGAGCGCAGACGAGCCCGGCCCGCCGGGGGCCCTCTCCGACGCGACCCGAAAGGCCTCATCGATCGGTCGGGGAAGACAGGAAGGACGACAAGACGGGTAAAAAAGGCCTCCCCCACGGTAGGCCAAAACGCTGCGTGTTCCTGAGACAACAGGGCAGCCCCGAGCCCACCCCGCGGGGACTATTCGGGGCCGGGTGGTGAAAAGGCCGACGAGAGCTCCCGCGAGCCCCTCTTATCCACAAAAAGCCACCGCGTTTTCGGTTCCCCGCTTCGCGGGCTCCAGCTTTAACGCCGGCAAAAGAGCGACAAGAGCGAAAAAGGAGAGGGAAAAGGCAGAAAGGGAAAAAGGGGGGGTGGGGGGTGGAAAGAGGTAACGGGGGGGGGGGGCCGGACGGAGAGGGGGGGAAGAGGTAAGAGAGGGGGGAGCAGACGGAGGAGGGGGGGGAAAAGAGGTAAAAGAGGGGGGAGCAGACGGAGGAGGGGGGAAAAAGTTAAAAGAGGGGGGGGGGAGGGGAGGGAGGAGGAAGGGGGGGGGAACAAAACAAAACAAAACAAAACAAAACAAAAAAAAAACCCCAGTACCGCCACCTGGGCCGAACCACCGGGCGCCTAGGCAAGCGCAAGCAAGAGCCGGACGCTGCTAAGGGGATCTCAGCGCCTGGACGTAACCGACGGGCTCGCCCGCCCGTGCCATCATCGGAGCCCCTCGCTCAGCTCACGGACGGGGCGGCGAGAAAATTGAGACCTGGGGATCGAGTCCCGCCACGGTCTTCCCAGCGTTCGAGTGCCGGCCTCCTCCGCCGCCGGTCTTTTTGCTCTCGGTCCACGCGGACGGAGACGAACGAACCAAGCTCGGGAAGCGCCGCGAAAGGCTGCCCAGTACACCCCTCACTATCGACGGCTGAGCCGCGGAGCGTGACAGCCTCTCAGCTAGCGCTGCTGCGGAGACGAGCCACTACTCGCTCCTGTAATACGGACAGACACTTCTCCGCCCGCGCTGGAGCGCAACACCAGACTCGTAGGCTCACCCGGTTGGTGCGCCAGCGACGACGCAATTTTCGATGACTCAACTGGAGGCAGCGAGAAACGGCCGCCTCCTCGACCGCCTCCGGAAGCGACGCGCCCGGCAAGATCTATCGCGGGACCTGGGAAATGCGGCTAAGTCCGCCGCCAGCCGAAAGTCCCCCCCAGAGACGGCGCGCGGAACTCTCCCTGCAAATCCGGCTAAGTCCCGGCGGAGCCGGCTAGACCTGACGGCAAACTGCGGCCCCCACCGCGAGCTCGCCGTCCGCCCGCCCTCCGGGAGGCTCGCAGGCTCGGGCAGCGCTTGCCGGGCGGGTGAGGCGCGGGTCCCTGCAAATCCGGCAAAGTCCCGGCGGAGCCGGCTCGACCCGACGGCAAACGGCGGCCCCCACCGCGAGCTCGCCGTCCGCCCGCCCTCCGGGAGGCTCGCAGGCTCGGGCAGCGCTTGCCGGGCGGGTGAGGCGCGGGTCCCTGCAAATCCGGCAAAGTCCCGGCGGAGCCGGCTGGACCGGACGGCAAACTGCGGCCCCCACCGCGAGCTCGCCGTCCGCCCGCCCTCCGGGAGGCTCGCAGGCTCGGGCAGCGCTTGCCGGGCGGGTGAGGCGCGGGTCCCTGCAAATCCGGCAAAGTCCCGGCGGAGCCGGCTGGACCCGACGGCAAACGGCGGCCCCCACCGCGAGCTCGCCGTCCGCCCGCCCTCCGGGAGGCTCGCAGGCTCGGGCAGCGCTTGCCGGGCGGGTGAGGCGCGGGTCCCTGCAAATCCGGCAAAGTCCCGGCGGAGCCGGCTCGACCCGACGGCAAACGGCGGCCCCCACCGCGAGCTCGCCGTCCGCCCGCCCTCCGGGAGGCTCGCAGGCTCGGGCAGCGCTTGCCGGGCGGGTGAGGCGCGGGTCCCTGCAAATCCGGCAAAGTCCCGGCGGAGCCGACTCGACCCGACGGCAAACTGCGGCCCCCACCGCGAGCTCGCCGTCCGCCCGCCCTCCGGGAGGCTCGCAGGCTCGGGCAGCGCTTGCCGGGCGGGTGAGGCGCGGGTCCCTGCAAATCCGGCAAAGTCCCGGCGGAGCCGACTCGACCCGACGGCAAACGGCGGCCCCCACCGCGAGCTCGCCGTCCGCCCGCCCTCCGGGAGGCTCGCAGGCTCGGGCAGCGCTTGCCGGGCGGGTGAGGCGCGGGTCCCTGCAAATCCGGCAAAGTCCCGGCGGAGCCGGCTCGACCCGACGGCAAACGGCGGCCCCCACCGCGAGCTCGCCGTCCGCCCGCCCTCCGGGAGGCTCGCAGGCTCGGGCAGCGCTTGCCGGGCGGGTGAGGCGCGGGTCCCTGCAAATCCGGCAAAGTCCCGGCGGAGCCGGCTGGACCGGACGGCAAACTGCGGCCCCCACCGCGAGCTCGCCGTCCGCCCGCCCTCCGGGAGGCTCGCAGGCTCGGGCAGCGCTTGCCGGGCGGGTGAGGCGCGGGTCCCTGCAAATCCGGCAAAGTCCCGGCGGAGCCGGCTGGACCCGACGGCAAACGGCGGCCCCCACCGCGAGCTCGCCGTCCGCCCGCCCTCCGGGAGGCTCGCAGGCTCGGGCAGCGCTTGCCGGGCGGGTGAGGCGCGGGTCCCTGCAAATCCGGCAAAGTCCCGGCGGAGCCGACTCGACCCGACGGCAAACGGCGGCCCCCACCGCGAGCTCGCCGTCCGCCCGCCCTCCGGGAGGCTCGCAGGCTCGGGCAGCGCTTGCCGGGCGGGTGAGGCGCGGGTCCCTGCAAATCCGGCAAAGTCCCGGCGGAGCCGGCTGGACCCGACGGCAAACGGCGGCCCCCACCGCGAGCTCGCCGTCCGCCCGCCCTCCGGGAGGCTCGCAGGCTCGGGCAGCGCTTGCCGGGCGGGTGAGGCGCGGGTCCCTGCAAATCCGGCAAAGTCCCGGCGGAGCCGGCTGGACCCGACGGCAAACGGCGGCCCCCACCGCGAGCTCGCCGTCCGCCCGCCCTCCGGGAGGCTCGCAGGCTCGGGCAGCGCTTGCCGGGCGGGTGAGGCGCGGGTCCCTGCAAATCCGGCAAAGTCCCGGCGGAGCCGGCTGGACCCGACGGCAAACGGCGGCCCCCACCGCGAGCTCGCCGTCCGCCCGCCCTCCGGAGGCTCGCAGGCTCGGGCAGCGCTTGCCGGGCGGGTGGGGCGCGGGTCCCGGCGCTGCCGGGCACTCGCCAGCCTTTTCTCGGCTGTTAGGGGTTGCCTCGGCTTTCCCGCTCCGTCATCTGACAATCCCCCCTGAAACAGCCTCTGGCTGGTGCTGGGGGCCGGGCGGGCAGAGGCAGCAGCCTGGGTCCCGGTGCTCGCCAGCTTGTTTTGTTCCGTGGGGGCTTGGTTGTTTTTTTGGTTTCGCGTGTCCGTCTGCTGACACACAGCCCACCACCCCGTCCGCCGCGAAACACGTCTCTGGCTGGCGGTGGTGGGTGGGGGGACCAGGACCGCACCAGCTACGCACAAAGAGAAAAAATGACCGCGACCGCTGAACCAGGACGCACCGAAATACACCAGCCGATGCAGCCCGGGGTTCTGCAGATGCTGCGGCGCCCAACACCCCTCCTCCGCGGTGCCTCCCCCCGCCCCACAACGGGCTGGGAACAGATTGCAAAGATGTTCTTCTGGTTTGTGGTTTGGGGGAAATGTGTCTGAAACTGAGGAGAAGAGATGAAGATAGCGTGGCCGAGGATAGAAGGGAGGATTACGTTGCTCTTGCTGAGCATCCAAACAGGGTTCCCCACCACTGATGTTCTCACGGTTAAGTCTGTGGAACGTTAGGCACAGGTTAACGGTCGGCCTCAATGTTCTCAAGGGTCCTTTCCAAATCAAAAGGATTCTGCAGTTCTAAGAAAAGTTGATGTTTAGACTCAACTCTGTCCCTCGTCAGAGAAATGGCACTGCAGGAAGGCCGTGCGTCTGCCAGCTGAGGGAGGGAGCATCAGCACTTGCTTCGGCCTGTTTCCTATGGTGTTGCCCTGGAGCGCCGAGGAGCCCCGGAGGGAGCCCAGCGGGGCAGAGGCAGAGCCACCTCGGGCTGGGCCTCTGCTGCTGAGCTGGGCCGGGCTCCCGGGACGCAGATAGACGCTGGCGAGCGGGCAGAGCTGCAGAGAGACAGCTGCTCTGCCCAGGCGCAGGGCCGGCCGGGGGGGGCACCGCCTGCAGGCCCCCAGGGGGGACCTGCCAGCCTCAGAGAGCTGAAAGGCACTCCGCAGCGGAGGATGCCGAGAGGTTTCTGCGGGAGAAACGTTCCCAGCCCTGTGCGTGATCAGGCTCTGGGTGCAGGACAATGCAGCTGTAGCTCCTGGAGGGATCTCCTCGAGCCGCTGCCTCGGACAGTCCATGGGATCTGTCAGGAGGACGCTCTCGGTTTCTCTGTGCGGATAAGGAGGAGGATGTGCTGCAGAGCAGGCCTTCCCTCTGCAGCGTCTGAGTGAGAGGAGAAGGCAGGTCCCTCATCCAGGGGTTGGCTGCAGGGTGTGAATGTGCGTGTGCAGCCAGCGGTGGGTGCCCAGCGCTGTCCTTGCGAGCAGGGTCCCCGCAGCCCAGGGGCTGTGTGCCGGGGCAGGGACTCTGCCGCCTGCTAGGGTCAGCAGCACTCAGCCTGCGCGGGGAGCTCCCCGAGGTGCTCGGAGAAGTAGAGGGGGAAGCGACAGGGAACCCCTGGCAGGGAAGGAAAAGTGTTCTTGGCTCCAGGAGCACCGAGAGGGAGCAGAACTGGGCACAGAGCAGGAGCTCCTGGCAGGGACAGCTCCAAGAAACAGAAGCATGGACAGGGAGTGGGGGGGGAAGCGAAGCCCATCCCTGGGGGCGGGGGGGGGGGGTGGTGGTGGTGGTGGTGGTGCGTTCAGGCATCGTTTTCCCCAGCCACCGTGTTTTCGCTGTCCCGCTTCGCGGGGGGGGGGGGGGGGGGGGGAGGCGGTGGTGTCGGCGGCAGGGTTAAATATTATTAGGTGCCGTCACCTCGTCCCCATCAGTGGGCCCTAGGCAAGCCCAAGCGAGAGCCAGACGCTGCTAAGGCATCTCTGCGCCGGGACGTACCGAGACGGAAAAACGGTCGGTACTAAAAACTGCTTGTGCTGAAGTAAATGCTCGGATTACTGCAGGGGCGACGGCAGGGAGGCCTGAAGGTCGCACTGCCCTGAACCAGCTCCCGCGCTCGAGCGGGGGATACATTGAAACCCAGCAGCCGGCGCACCTGGGGCTCTGCAGACGCCGCGGCGCGCCGCCCCGCCCGCTCTTCTCGGCGAAACCCCCCCTCCCCCCCACCCCCAGCCCCCCGCCTTCCCGCCTCCCCCCTCCCCCACCCCCACTCGCGGCGCATGCGCACAGGCACAGAGAGAGGCACCCCTCGCCGTGCGCACCCTCCCCCCCCCGCCCCGCGCTGCCGTTCCGGACCCGCCGAGCGCTGGGTGCGGCCCCAGTCACCAGACGGCGGCACCGCCCCGGAGCAGCAGGGCGGAGGGGCAGGGGTCGGCAGCCTGACGCTCTGCGCCTGCGCGCTCGCCCCCCTCGGCGCCCCTCCTCCCCCGGCTCGGCAAGCGGGTCTCCGCCAGCGACGAAAACAAGGGCTGCTCCTCTGCCTGACGGGCAGTCCCGCGCTCAGTTCGGCGGGAGCCGGTAGGCAGGCAGCAAGGAAGGAAAGAAGGAAGGAGGCAGACAGACAGACAGACAGAAAGACAGACAGACAGACAGTGGTCGGTGAGCAGGTGGGGAGCCTGGCGCACGCAATGGTGGGCCGGGGATATGGGGGGGGGCGGTGTTGGGATTGACTCTGTGTGTGTGTGTGTGTGTGTGCGTGCGTGTGCGCGGTTTGTTTTTGTTTTTTTTTTTTTTTGTCGTCGTCTCCCCCCCCCCCCCGGAGACGTTCTCTGCGTGGTTCGCTTGGGATTTCCCGCTTTGTATTTCCTTTTCGGTTTTCCCTTGTCTCCTCCTTTTTTGGCCCACGACCCCTGCCTCCGTTTGCTTTTTCTAACCGCGGCACGGAGCGCAGCAGCAGCAGGAAGGGAGGCCGCGCCCTGTCGGGACTTTTCGTCTGCCGCCTGGGCACGGAGGCGGCAGGGCTCCGCGTGCCCTCTCAGGCGGAAATGAGCTGGGTTTGTTTGGCTGTTGGGAGCTCCCGCCGCCCCCTCTTTGAATAAAATGAAGGCGTACGGGAGGGGAGGGGAGAGGAGAGGGAGGGGGTGGAGGGCCGGGGAGACCGAGACCGTAAGCCGAGAGAGAAAGGGAAGGAGAATACAAAAGGAAACGGGTTGCACGCGCGGCTTTTTTACACAGACGCCTTCCCGAGGGGGCGTGGGGACGAGTGAGTGCCGGGCCGAAGGGCGATCGATCGGGGGATCGATCGATCGATCGACCGACCGACCGATGAAAAACATGAATAAAAAAAAAAAAAAAAAAAAAAGGGAAAAAGAAAAAAATTAAGCCCCCCCCCCCCCGCCCAACACAAAACCACCCAAACCACCTCAACGGGTTCAGCAGCAAGCAGGTAGGTGCGGTAGGGCGCGGGGAAGGGAAAAAAAGGAAAAGAAATCGACACCACCACCCCCCCCCCAAACCAACCAATCAAACAAGAAAGCCCCCCCCCCCCCCCCCCAAACACGAACAGAAAAACAAGACTAGAAAAAAGGAGGCCGAGGTGTACCACCGGTG
>NW_027069392.1:1102199-1107199 GCF_037157495.1 Lathamus discolor | reverse complement strand
AAACGGCGGCCCCCACCGCGAGCTCGCCGTCCGCCCGCCCTCCGGGAGGCTCGCAGGCTCGGGCAGCGCTTGCCGGGCGGGTGAGGCGCGGGTCCCTGCAAATCCGGCAAAGTCCCGGCGGAGCCGGCTGGACCGGACGGCAAACTGCGGCCCCCACCGCGAGCTCGCCGTCCGCCCGCCCTCCGGGAGGCTCGCAGGCTCGGGCAGCGCTTGCCGGGCGGGTGAGGCGCGGGTCCCTGCAAATCCGGCAAAGTCCCGGCGGAGCCGGCTGGACCCGACGGCAAACGGCGGCCCCCACCGCGAGCTCGCCGTCCGCCCGCCCTCCGGGAGGCTCGCAGGCTCGGGCAGCGCTTGCCGGGCGGGTGAGGCGCGGGTCCCTGCAAATCCGGCAAAGTCCCGGCGGAGCCGGCTCGACCCGACGGCAAACGGCGGCCCCCACCGCGAGCTCGCCGTCCGCCCGCCCTCCGGGAGGCTCGCAGGCTCGGGCAGCGCTTGCCGGGCGGGTGAGGCGCGGGTCCCTGCAAATCCGGCAAAGTCCCGGCGGAGCCGACTCGACCCGACGGCAAACTGCGGCCCCCACCGCGAGCTCGCCGTCCGCCCGCCCTCCGGGAGGCTCGCAGGCTCGGGCAGCGCTTGCCGGGCGGGTGAGGCGTGGGTCCCTGCAAATCCGGCAAAGTCCCGGCGGAGCCGACTCGACCCGACGGCAAACGGCGGCCCCCACCGCGAGCTCGCCGTCCGCCCGCCCTCCGGGAGGCTCGCAGGCTCGGGCAGCGCTTGCCGGGCGGGTGAGGCGCGGGTCCCTGCAAATCCGGCAAAGTCCCGGCGGAGCCGGCTCGACCCGACGGCAAACGGCGGCCCCCACCGCGAGCTCGCCGTCCGCCCGCCCTCCGGGAGGCTCGCAGGCTCGGGCAGCGCTTGCCGGGCGGGTGAGGCGCGGGTCCCTGCAAATCCGGCAAAGTCCCGGCGGAGCCGGCTGGACCGGACGGCAAACTGCGGCCCCCACCGCGAGCTCGCCGTCCGCCCGCCCTCCGGGAGGCTCGCAGGCTCGGGCAGCGCTTGCCGGGCGGGTGAGGCGCGGGTCCCTGCAAATCCGGCAAAGTCCCGGCGGAGCCGGCTGGACCCGACGGCAAACGGCGGCCCCCACCGCGAGCTCGCCGTCCGCCCGCCCTCCGGGAGGCTCGCAGGCTCGGGCAGCGCTTGCCGGGCGGGTGAGGCGTGGGTCCCTGCAAATCCGGCAAAGTCCCGGCGGAGCCGGCTCGACCGGACGGCAAACGGCGGCCCCCACCGCGAGCTCGCCGTCCGCCCGCCCTCCGGGAGGCTCGCAGGCTCGGGCAGCGCTTGCCGGGCGGGTGAGGCGTGGGTCCCTGCAAATCCGGCAAAGTCCCGGCGGAGCCGGCTCGACCCGACGGCAAACGGCGGCCCCCACCGCGAGCTCGCCGTCCGCCCGCCCTCCGGGAGGCTCGCAGGCTCGGGCAGCGCTTGCCGGGCGGGTGAGGCGCGGGTCCCTGCAAATCCGGCAAAGTCCCGGCGGAGCCGGCTGGACCGGACGGCAAACTGCGGCCCCCACCGCGAGCTCGCCGTCCGCCCGCCCTCCGGGAGGCTCGCAGGCTCGGGCAGCGCTTGCCGGGCGGGTGAGGCGCGGGTCCCTGCAAATCCGGCAAAGTCCCGGCGGAGCCGGCTGGACCCGACGGCAAACGGCGGCCCCCACCGCGAGCTCGCCGTCCGCCCGCCCTCCGGGAGGCTCGCAGGCTCGGGCAGCGCTTGCCGGGCGGGTGAGGCGCGGGTCCCTGCAAATCCGGCAAAGTCCCGGCGGAGCCGGCTGGACCCGACGGCAAACGGCGGCCCCCACCGCGAGCTCGCCGTCCGCCCGCCCTCCGGGAGGCTCGCAGGCTCGGGCAGCGCTTGCCGGGCGGGTGAGGCGCGGGTCCCTGCAAATCCGGCAAAGTCCCGGCGGAGCCGGCTGGACCCGACGGCAAACGGCGGCCCCCACCGCGAGCTCGCCGTCCGCCCGCCCTCCGGGAGGCTCGCAGGCTCGGGCAGCGCTTGCCGGGCGGGTGAGGCGCGGGTCCCTGCAAATCCGGCAAAGTCCCGGCGGAGCCGGCTGGACCCGACGGCAAACGGCGGCCCCCACCGCGAGCTCGCCGTCCGCCCGCCCTCCGGGAGGCTCGCAGGCTCGGGCAGCGCTTGCCGGGCGGGTGGGGCGCGGGTCCCGGCGCTGCCGGGCACTCGCCAGCCTTTTCTCGGCTGTTAGGGGTTGCCTCGGCTTTCCCGCTCCGTCATCTGACAATCCCCCCTGAAACAGCCTCTGGCTGGTGCTGGGGGCCGGGCGGGCAGAGGCAGCAGCCTGGGTCCCGGTGCTCGCCAGCTTGTTTTGTTCCGTGGGGGCTTGGTTGTTTTTTTTGGTTTCGCGTGTCCGTCTGCTGACACACAGCCCACCACCCCGTCCCGCCGCGAAACACGTCTCTGGCTGGCGGTGGTGGGTGGGGGGACCAGGACCGCACCAGCTACGCACAAAGAGAAAAATGACCGCGACCGCTGAACCCAGGACGCACCGAAATACACCAGCCGATGCAGCCCGGGGTTCTGCAGATGCTGCGGCGCCCACCCCTCCTCCGCGGTGCCTCCCCCCGCCCCACAACGGGCTGGGAACAGATTGCAAAGATGTTCTTCTGGTTTGTGGTTTGGGGGAAATGTGTCTGAAACTGAGGAGAAGAGATGAAGATAGCGTGGCCGAGGATAGAAGGGAGGATTACGTTGCTCTTGCTGAGCATCCAAACAGGGTTCCCCACCACTGATGTTCTCACGGTTAAGTCTGTGGAACGTTAGGCACAGGTTAACGGTCGGCCTCAATGTTCTCAAGGGTCCTTTCCAAATCAAAAGGATTCTGCAGTTCTAAGAAAAGTTGATGTTTAGACTCAACTCTGTCCCTCGTCAGAGAAATGGCACTGCAGGAAGGCCGTGCGTCTGCCAGCTGAGGGAGGGAGCATCAGCACTTGCTTCGGCCTGTTTCCTATGGTGTTGCCCTGGAGCGCCGAGGAGCCCCGGAGGGAGCCCAGCGGGGCAGAGGCAGAGCCACCTCGGGCTGGGCCTCTGCTGCTGAGCTGGGCCGGGCTCCCGGGACGCAGATAGACGCTGGCGAGCGGGCAGAGCTGCAGAGAGACAGCTGCTCTGCCCAGGCGCAGGGCCGGCCGGGGGGGGCACCGCCTGCAGGCCCCCAGGGGGGACCTGCCAGCCTCAGAGAGCTGAAAGGCACTCCGCAGCGGAGGATGCCGAGAGGTTTCTGCGGGAGAAACGTTCCCAGCCCTGTGCGTGATCAGGCTCTGGGTGCAGGACAATGCAGCTGTAGCTCCTGGAGGGATCTCCTCGAGCCGCTGCCTCGGACAGTCCATGGGATCTGTCAGGAGGACGCTCTCGGTTTCTCTGTGCGGATAAGGAGGAGGATGTGCTGCAGAGCAGGCCTTCCCTCTGCAGCGTCTGAGTGAGAGGAGAAGGCAGGTCCCTCATCCAGGGGTTGGCTGCAGGGTGTGAATGTGCGTGTGCAGCCAGCGGTGGGTGCCCAGCGCTGTCCTTGCGAGCAGGGTCCCCGCAGCCCAGGGGCTGTGTGCCGGGGCAGGGACTCTGCCGCCTGCTAGGGTCAGCAGCACTCAGCCTGCGCGGGGAGCTCCCCGAGGTGCTCGGAGAAGTAGAGGGGGAAGCGACAGGGAACCCCTGGCAGGGAAGGAAAAGTGTTCTTGGCTCCAGGAGCACCGAGAGGGAGCAGAACTGGGCACAGAGCAGGAGCTCCTGGCAGGGACAGCTCCAAGAAACAGAAGCATGGACAGGGAGTGGGGGGGGAAGCGAAGCCCATCCCTGGGGGCGGGGGGGGGGGTGGTGGTGGTGGTGGTGGTGCGTTCAGGCATCGTTTTCCCCAGCCACCGTGTTTTCGCTGTCCCGCTTCGCGGGGGGGGGGGGGGGGGGGGAGGCGGTGGTGTCGGCGGCAGGGTTAAATATTATTAGGTGCCGTCACCTCGTCCCCATCAGTGGGCCCTAGGCAAGCCCAAGCGAGAGCCAGACGCTGCTAAGGCATCTCTGCGCCGGGACGTACCGAGACGGAAAAACGGTCGGTACTAAAAACTGCTTGTGCTGAAGTAAATGCTCGGATTACTGCAGGGGCGACGGCAGGGAGGCCTGAAGGTCGCACTGCCCTGAACCAGCTCCCGCGCTCGAGCGGGGGATACATTGAAACCCAGCAGCCGGCGCACCTGGGGCTCTGCAGACGCCGCGGCGCGCCGCCCCGCCCGCTCTTCTCGGCGAAACCCCCCCTCCCCCCCACCCCCAGCCCCCCGCCTTCCCGCCTCCCCCCTCCCCCACCCCCACTCGCGGCGCATGCGCACAGGCACAGAGAGAGGCACCCCTCGCCGTGCGCACCCTCCCCCCCCCGCCCCGCGCTGCCGTTCCGGACCCGCCGAGCGCTGGGTGCGGCCCCAGTCACCAGACGGCGGCACCGCCCCGGAGCAGCAGGGCGGAGGGGCAGGGGTCGGCAGCCTGACGCTCTGCGCCTGCGCGCTCGCCCCCCTCGGCGCCCCTCCTCCCCCGGCTCGGCAAGCGGGTCTCCGCCAGCGACGAAAACAAGGGCTGCTCCTCTGCCTGACGGGCAGTCCCGCGCTCAGTTCGGCGGGAGCCGGTAGGCAGGCAGCAAGGAAGGAAAGAAGGAAGGAGGCAGACAGACAGACAGACAGAAAGACAGACAGACAGACAGTGGTCGGTGAGCAGGTGGGGAGCCTGGCGCACGCAATGGTGGGCCGGGGATATGGGGGGGGGCGGTGTTGGGATTGACTCTGTGTGTGTGTGTGTGTGTGTGCGTGCGTGTGCGCGGTTTGTTTTTGTTTTTTTTTTTTTTTGTCGTCGTCTCCCCCCCCCCCCCGGAGACGTTCTCTGCGTGGTTCGCTTGGGATTTCCCGCTTTGTATTTCCTTTTCGGTTTTCCCTTGTCTCCTCCTTTTTTGGCCCACGACCCCTGCC
>NW_027069392.1:1084699-1089699 GCF_037157495.1 Lathamus discolor | reverse complement strand
AGCCCCTCGCTCAGCTCACGGACGGGGCGGCGAGAAAATTGAGACCTGGGGATCGAGTCCCGCCACGGTCTTCCCAGCGTTCGAGTGCCGGCCTCCTCCGCCGCCGGTCTTTTTGCTCTCGGTCCACGCGGACGGAGACGAACGAACCAAGCTCGGGAAGCGCCGCGAAAGGCTGCCCAGTACACCCCTCACTATCGACGGCTGAGCCGCGGAGCGTGACAGCCTCTCAGCTAGCGCTGCTGCGGAGACGAGCCACTACTCGCTCCTGTAATACGGACAGACACTTCTCCGCCCGCGCTGGAGCGCAACACCAGACTCGTAGGCTCACCCGGTTGGTGCGCCAGCGACGACGCAATTTTCGATGACTCAACTGGAGGCAGCGAGAAACGGCCGCCTCCTCGACCGCCTCCGGAAGCGACGCGCCCGGCAAGATCTATCGCGGGACCTGGGAAATGCGGCTAAGTCCGCCGCCAGCCGAAAGTCCCCCCCAGAGACGGCGCGCGGAACTCTCCCTGCAAATCCGGCTAAGTCCCGGCGGAGCCGGCTAGACCTGACGGCAAACTGCGGCCCCCACCGCGAGCTCGCCGTCCGCCCGCCCTCCGGGAGGCTCGCAGGCTCGGGCAGCGCTTGCCGGGCGGGTGAGGCGCGGGTCCCTGCAAATCCGGCAAAGTCCCGGCGGAGCCGGCTCGACCCGACGGCAAACGGCGGCCCCCACCGCGAGCTCGCCGTCCGCCCGCCCTCCGGGAGGCTCGCAGGCTCGGGCAGCGCTTGCCGGGCGGGTGAGGCGCGGGTCCCTGCAAATCCGGCAAAGTCCCGGCGGAGCCGGCTGGACCGGACGGCAAACTGCGGCCCCCACCGCGAGCTCGCCGTCCGCCCGCCCTCCGGGAGGCTCGCAGGCTCGGGCAGCGCTTGCCGGGCGGGTGAGGCGCGGGTCCCTGCAAATCCGGCAAAGTCCCGGCGGAGCCGGCTGGACCCGACGGCAAACGGCGGCCCCCACCGCGAGCTCGCCGTCCGCCCGCCCTCCGGGAGGCTCGCAGGCTCGGGCAGCGCTTGCCGGGCGGGTGAGGCGCGGGTCCCTGCAAATCCGGCAAAGTCCCGGCGGAGCCGGCTCGACCCGACGGCAAACGGCGGCCCCCACCGCGAGCTCGCCGTCCGCCCGCCCTCCGGGAGGCTCGCAGGCTCGGGCAGCGCTTGCCGGGCGGGTGAGGCGCGGGTCCCTGCAAATCCGGCAAAGTCCCGGCGGAGCCGACTCGACCCGACGGCAAACGGCGGCCCCCACCGCGAGCTCGCCGTCCGCCCGCCCTCCGGGAGGCTCGCAGGCTCGGGCAGCGCTTGCCGGGCGGGTGAGGCGCGGGTCCCTGCAAATCCGGCAAAGTCCCGGCGGAGCCGGCTCGACCCGACGGCAAACGGCGGCCCCCACCGCGAGCTCGCCGTCCGCCCGCCCTCCGGGAGGCTCGCAGGCTCGGGCAGCGCTTGCCGGGCGGGTGAGGCGCGGGTCCCTGCAAATCCGGCAAAGTCCCGGCGGAGCCGGCTGGACCGGACGGCAAACTGCGGCCCCCACCGCGAGCTCGCCGTCCGCCCGCCCTCCGGGAGGCTCGCAGGCTCGGGCAGCGCTTGCCGGGCGGGTGAGGCGCGGGTCCCTGCAAATCCGGCAAAGTCCCGGCGGAGCCGGCTGGACCCGACGGCAAACGGCGGCCCCCACCGCGAGCTCGCCGTCCGCCCGCCCTCCGGGAGGCTCGCAGGCTCGGGCAGCGCTTGCCGGGCGGGTGAGGCGTGGGTCCCTGCAAATCCGGCAAAGTCCCGGCGGAGCCGGCTCGACCGGACGGCAAACGGCGGCCCCCACCGCGAGCTCGCCGTCCGCCCGCCCTCCGGGAGGCTCGCAGGCTCGGGCAGCGCTTGCCGGGCGGGTGAGGCGTGGGTCCCTGCAAATCCGGCAAAGTCCCGGCGGAGCCGGCTCGACCCGACGGCAAACGGCGGCCCCCACCGCGAGCTCGCCGTCCGCCCGCCCTCCGGGAGGCTCGCAGGCTCGGGCAGCGCTTGCCGGGCGGGTGAGGCGCGGGTCCCTGCAAATCCGGCAAAGTCCCGGCGGAGCCGGCTGGACCGGACGGCAAACTGCGGCCCCCACCGCGAGCTCGCCGTCCGCCCGCCCTCCGGGAGGCTCGCAGGCTCGGGCAGCGCTTGCCGGGCGGGTGAGGCGCGGGTCCCTGCAAATCCGGCAAAGTCCCGGCGGAGCCGACTCGACCCGACGGCAAACGGCGGCCCCCACCGCGAGCTCGCCGTCCGCCCGCCCTCCGGGAGGCTCGCAGGCTCGGGCAGCGCTTGCCGGGCGGGTGAGGCGCGGGTCCCTGCAAATCCGGCAAAGTCCCGGCGGAGCCGGCTGGACCCGACGGCAAACGGCGGCCCCCACCGCGAGCTCGCCGTCCGCCCGCCCTCCGGGAGGCTCGCAGGCTCGGGCAGCGCTTGCCGGGCGGGTGAGGCGCGGGTCCCTGCAAATCCGGCAAAGTCCCGGCGGAGCCGGCTGGACCCGACGGCAAACGGCGGCCCCCACCGCGAGCTCGCCGTCCGCCCGCCCTCCGGGAGGCTCGCAGGCTCGGGCAGCGCTTGCCGGGCGGGTGAGGCGCGGGTCCCTGCAAATCCGGCAAAGTCCCGGCGGAGCCGGCTGGACCCGACGGCAAACGGCGGCCCCCACCGCGAGCTCGCCGTCCGCCCGCCCTCCGGGAGGCTCGCAGGCTCGGGCAGCGCTTGCCGGGCGGGTGGGGCGCGGGTCCCGGCGCTGCCGGGCACTCGCCAGCCTTTTCTCGGCTGTTAGGGGTTGCCTCGGCTTTCCCGCTCCGTCATCTGACAATCCCCCCTGAAACAGCCTCTGGCTGGTGCTGGGGGCCGGGCGGGCAGAGGCAGCAGCCTGGGTCCCGGTGCTCGCCAGCTTGTTTTGTTCCGTGGGGGCTTGGTTGTTTTTTTTGGTTTCGCGTGTCCGTCTGCTGACACACAGCCCACCACCCCGTCCCGCCGCGAAACACGTCTCTGGCTGGCGGTGGTGGGTGGGGGGACCAGGACCGCACCAGCTACGCACAAAGAGAAAAATGACCGCGACCGCTGAACCCAGGACGCACCGAAATACACCAGCCGATGCAGCCCGGGGTTCTGCAGATGCTGCGGCGCCCACCCCTCCTCCGCGGTGCCTCCCCCCGCCCCACAACGGGCTGGGAACAGATTGCAAAGATGTTCTTCTGGTTTGTGGTTTGGGGGAAATGTGTCTGAAACTGAGGAGAAGAGATGAAGATAGCGTGGCCGAGGATAGAAGGGAGGATTACGTTGCTCTTGCTGAGCATCCAAACAGGGTTCCCCACCACTGATGTTCTCACGGTTAAGTCTGTGGAACGTTAGGCACAGGTTAACGGTCGGCCTCAATGTTCTCAAGGGTCCTTTCCAAATCAAAAGGATTCTGCAGTTCTAAGAAAAGTTGATGTTTAGACTCAACTCTGTCCCTCGTCAGAGAAATGGCACTGCAGGAAGGCCGTGCGTCTGCCAGCTGAGGGAGGGAGCATCAGCACTTGCTTCGGCCTGTTTCCTATGGTGTTGCCCTGGAGCGCCGAGGAGCCCCGGAGGGAGCCCAGCGGGGCAGAGGCAGAGCCACCTCGGGCTGGGCCTCTGCTGCTGAGCTGGGCCGGGCTCCCGGGACGCAGATAGACGCTGGCGAGCGGGCAGAGCTGCAGAGAGACAGCTGCTCTGCCCAGGCGCAGGGCCGGCCGGGGGGGGCACCGCCTGCAGGCCCCCAGGGGGGACCTGCCAGCCTCAGAGAGCTGAAAGGCACTCCGCAGCGGAGGATGCCGAGAGGTTTCTGCGGGAGAAACGTTCCCAGCCCTGTGCGTGATCAGGCTCTGGGTGCAGGACAATGCAGCTGTAGCTCCTGGAGGGATCTCCTCGAGCCGCTGCCTCGGACAGTCCATGGGATCTGTCAGGAGGACGCTCTCGGTTTCTCTGTGCGGATAAGGAGGAGGATGTGCTGCAGAGCAGGCCTTCCCTCTGCAGCGTCTGAGTGAGAGGAGAAGGCAGGTCCCTCATCCAGGGGTTGGCTGCAGGGTGTGAATGTGCGTGTGCAGCCAGCGGTGGGTGCCCAGCGCTGTCCTTGCGAGCAGGGTCCCCGCAGCCCAGGGGCTGTGTGCCGGGGCAGGGACTCTGCCGCCTGCTAGGGTCAGCAGCACTCAGCCTGCGCGGGGAGCTCCCCGAGGTGCTCGGAGAAGTAGAGGGGGAAGCGACAGGGAACCCCTGGCAGGGAAGGAAAAGTGTTCTTGGCTCCAGGAGCACCGAGAGGGAGCAGAACTGGGCACAGAGCATGAGCTCCTGGCAGGGACAGCTCCAAGAAACAGAAGCATGGACAGGGAGTGGGGGGGGAAGCGAAGCCCATCCCTGGGGGCGGGGGGGGGGGGTGGTGGTGGTGGTGGTGGTGCGTTCAGGCATCGTTTTCCCCAGCCACCGTGTTTTCGCTGTCCCGCTTCGCGGGGGGGGGGGGGGGGGGGGAGGCGGTGGTGTCGGCGGCAGGGTTAAATATTATTAGGTGCCGTCACCTCGTCCCCATCAGTGGGCCCTAGGCAAGCCCAAGCGAGAGCCAGACGCTGCTAAGGCATCTCTGCGCCGGGACGTACCGAGACGGAAAAACGGTCGGTACTAAAAACTGCTTGTGCTGAAGTAAATGCTCGGATTACTGCAGGGGCGACGGCAGGGAGGCCTGAAGGTCGCACTGCCCTGAACCAGCTCCCGCGCTCGAGCGGGGGATACATTGAAACCCAGCAGCCGGCGCACCTGGGGCTCTGCAGACGCCGCGGCGCGCCGCCCCGCCCGCTCTTCTCGGCGAAACCCCCCCTCCCCCCCACCCCCAGCCCCCCGCCTTCCCGCCTCCCCCCTCCCCCACCCCCACTCGCGGCGCATGCGCACAGGCACAGAGAGAGGCACCCCTCGCCGTGCGCACCCTCCCCCCCCCGCCCCGCGCTGCCGTTCCGGAC
>NW_027069392.1:1074699-1077199 GCF_037157495.1 Lathamus discolor | reverse complement strand
CGCGCGCGCCTTCCGCCGCCTGACGGCAAGCCGGCGCGCGCGCCCCCGCCCCCGAGGCCCCGGGCGCTCGCCCCGCCGGAACCTCCGCGGCTCCACACCGCTGCGCCGGAGAAGCGGCCACCGCCGGAGCCGCCCCGCCCCCGGCTGGCGCGGGGCCTCCACCGCCCGCGGGGCCGCCGGACGGCACCCGTCCGACCGCGCCTGGCCGACCGCCCTCCCGCGGATCCGCCGCCGTCGCCGCCTGCCACCCTCCGCTCCTCGCCGCGAGGCACGGGCCGGGGCAACGAAGGCAGGCGGCGCTGAGCCGAGGGGGGAGGGCAGCGCTCGCTCTCCCCGTTTCCACGCGGAGACCGAGAGGTCAGCCGCCCCCTGGCTGCCTGCCCGAACCCCCTTCTCCTTGCCCGGCTCGGCCGGGGGAGTGCAGCAGGGCAACAGCGACGACGGACGAGGCCCGGGCCGGGACGGCCGCGACCGACCGGTGGCGGGCACCCTCCGGGACGACCGGCGCGCGGAGCGGCGCGGCGGCACAGCGCCAGCCGCCGGCGGGCCGGGGTGCCGACATCGCCGGCAGCGGGGGAACGCCGAAGGCTCCGGCCGGACGGCGCCGAGAAACGGAGCGCGCCGGAGCGCGAGCGCGGCGCCGCGCTGCGGCAGACGGCCGGGACTGAGGCGCGGCGACCCGACGGTCGCCCGAGCGAGACCCCGCCGTGCGCAGGGAACTCGCCAACCCCCCCCGGCGGCGGTGAGCCCGCGCTCTCGCCGGGGGGGTCGTCCGCTCGAGGCGGGCGGGACGACAGCGGCCGCCCGCGCCGCGGCTCTCTTCCAACGAGACCGGACCGCGGAGAGGGGGGGGCAGCGGTACCCCCTCCCCGGCGCGGCTGCCCGGCGGCGGCGGGAGCGAGCGCGGGCGCCGGCCCTTCCCACCCAGGGGCTTCCGCAGGAGAGAGACTCCCCAGCCCCTGAGAGCGCCGCCGCCACGCACCCGGCACCCGCCCCGCCGAGTCGACACCGAGCCGCCCGAGTCTTTAAACCCCCGCCCGGCTCCGCGGCCTCCGCCGTCCCCGCGCCGGGGACGGACGGACGACCGCGCGAGCGCGGACGCTAGGTACCTGGCCCTGGGGTGAGGGAAACGACCCGAAGGCCCCGCGGGGGTGCCTCCCCCGGCTGCCGCCGGCGGGGGAGCGTCCGCCCGCAGGGGCGCGCCCGACGTCCGCCGCCACCACCTCCGTCCTCCTTAAAGCCCGGGGCCCGGGGTTTCCCTCAGTAGCCCGGCGCCGCGCCCGGGAGGAGAGACGGGGCTCGGGGCCGCCAGCCCGGATCGGGAAGGCGGACCCGGCGGCGGACCGGCGCCGGCCGCGGTAGCGGCGGGCGGGCCAGGCGCGCGCGCGAGGACCGCGCCCGAGGGCCCCCCCGCGAGAGCCCCCTCTTTTCTTCCCCCACGCTCGGGACCGCCCCCCCCTCCCCGGCATTTTCTGCCTCCAGAGAGGGGGGAACCGAGGCGGGGAGAGGAGGATCGCGGAGGCCTCGCGCGCGGTAGCGCGCACCCACCGCGCCCGCCGCCGTCGCGGCCCCGCCGCCGCGCGCACGCGCGCGCGCCCGGGTGCCCCGCCCCCCGCAGCGGGGGGGTGGGCACCCCCCCCCCCGAACCCTTGCGCCTCGTCTCGCGTAGGGCGCGCGGGTGTGCCCGGAGGCTGCGACGGTAGCGGGGGGGAATTGAGCGGGAACGGGAAGCCCGCGCCGCGCCCGGGGCCCCCCCGCGGGGACCCCCTCGGCGCGCGACGCGAGGCGGGGTCGAGTCGAGCTGCGCGCGGCCGGACGCCCGGCGCGCGCACCAGCCCCCTCCCGGTAATGATCCTTCCGCAGGTTCACCTACGGAAACCTTGTTACGACTTTTACTTCCTCTAGATAGTCAAGTTCGACCGTCTTCTCGACGCTCCGGCAGGGCCGTGGCCGACCCCGCCGGGGCCGATCCGAGGACCTCACTAAACCATCCAATCGGTAGTAGCGACGGGCGGTGTGTACAAAGGGCAGGGACTTAATCAACGCGAGCTTATGACCCGCACTTACTGGGAATTCCTCGTTCACGGGGAAGAATTGCAATCCCCGATCCCCATCACGAATGGGGTTCAACGGGTTACCCGCGCCTGCCGGCGGAGGGTAGGCACAAGCTGAGCCAGTCAGTGTAGCGCGCGTGCGGCCCCGGACATCTAAGGGCATCACAGACCTGTTATTGCTCAATCTCGGGTGGCTGAACGCCACTTGTCCCTCTAAGAAGTTGGACGCCGACCGCTCGGGGGTCGCGTAACTAGTTAGCATGCCAGAGTCTCGTTCGTTATCGGAATTAACCAGACAAATCGCTCCACCAACTAAGAACGGCCATGCACCACCACCCACGGAATCGAGAAAGAGCTCTCAATCTGTCAATCCTGTCCGTGTCCGGGCCGGGTGAGGTTTCCCGTGTTGAGTCAAATTAAGCCGCAGGCTCCACTCCTGGTGGTGC
>NW_027069392.1:662500-720504 GCF_037157495.1 Lathamus discolor | reverse complement strand
TATGGCGGGCGCCCAGATCTCAGCATCATTCCCCCCTTCACTTCAAGGCATCTCTGTGGGACTGGTTCTTCTCCCGTTACTTTTAGTGGGTCCCAGTTAGTTTTGGGGTTCCCCCATTGATGTGGGGCCTTTGGGTCTGGGGATGCCCCTCCCATATCTTTGTGTGTGTGACCCCCAACAGAGGCGGGAGAAGATCGAGCGAAGGCAACAGGAGGTTGAGAGCGAGCTCAGATGTGTAAGTTTGGGGGTTCTATGGGGCTGGGGGGGTTCTGTGGGGCAGGGGTGGTCCCCCCATGTCCTCTGACCCCCCTGAACCCCCTTTTTGACCCTTTAGGGGACCCGCACAATGACCCCAATGCTCAAGGAGACGCCTTCAAGACCCTCTTTGTGGCCAGAGTGGTGAGTGCTGGGGGGCGGGGGGGGGGGGGGGGGGGGCGAGGGGGGGTCCTTCCAGTCTATGGGGCTCCCCTGATCTATGGGCTCCCCCCACTCCCCTGACCCCCCAATTTGGGGTGTTCCCCCCCCCAGAACTACGACACGACCGAGTCGAAGCTGCGCCGCGAGTTCGAGGTGTACGGCCCCATCAAGCGGGTGAGCAACCCCCCCATAACAACTCTCCCCCCTAACAACCCCCCCCAACAACACCCCCCCCTCCTGGGGCCCCCCCGGGGGACTGACGCTGCCGGCCTGTTCAGATCTACATGGTGTACAACAAGCGCTCTGGAAGCCCCGTGGTTACGCCTTCATTGAGTACGAGCACGAGCGGGACATGCACTGTGAGTACCCCCTGCCGCAACACCCCTTTCCCCCCTACAACCGCATGTCCAACCTCTCTAAGCACAACCCTGCGTCCCCTTTGGGGTCCTGCGGGGCCTGGGCTCTCTCGCAGGTAAGTACAGTGCGGGGAGGACCTACAGGCGACCGAGGCAACAGGCGACTGAGTTCCAGGCGACCGGCGGCCGTGGCTGTAGGGAGCCAAGGCTACAGGCGGCCAAGCTGTAGGTGGCCAGGGCTACAGGCGGCCAAGCTCTAGGCAGGCAAAGCTGCAGGTGGCCAGGGCTTCTGGTGGCTGAGCTGTAGGCAACCAAGGCTACAGGCGGCTGGGGCTACAGGCGGCCATGCTAGAGGTGATTGAGGCTCCAGGCGGTTGACCAAGCTGCAGGTGGTGGCCAGGGCTGCGTGTGTTGGCCGAGGCTACAGGCAGACAGGGCTACCAGTGGCTGAGCTGTAGGCAAGCAAGGGTACAGGTAGTCAAGGTACAAGCGGTTGACCAGCTGCAGGTGTTGGCTAAGGTTACAGCCCAGGGCTACAGGCAGTGGTGCAGCTATAGGCAGCCATGGCTACAGCTGGCCAAGATACAGACAACCAAACTACAGGTGGTGGCCAAGGCTACTGTTGGCCTAACTACAGGCAGCCAAGCCTGCAGGTAGCTGAGGCTACAGGCGGTGATGCTACAGGTAGCCAAGGCTATAGTTATCTAAGGCAACAGGCAGTGGCTGAGGCTACAGGCAGCCAAGGCTACAGGCAGTCAAACTTCAGGCAGCCAAAGCTATAAGCAGTGGCCGAGGCAACAGGCGGCCGAGGCTACAGGCAGCCAAGCCTAGAGTTAATCAAGGAAACAGACAGTTAATACTACAGGTTGTGGCCACGGCTACAAGCAGCTGAGGCTGCGGTCGGACAAGCTGCAGGTAGCAAAGGCTGTAGTTAACCACAGCTACGGGCAGCTGAGGCTACAAGCAGCCAAGGCAACAGGCAGAGCTAGAGAGAGCTGAGGCTACAGGCAGCAGCCAAGGCTACAGGCGGTAGCCAAGGCTACAGTTGATGCAAGGCCCGTAGGCAGTGCCTGAGGCAACAGGCGGTCAACCCCCCCCGCAGCCAATGCAACAGGCAGTGACCACCAACAGTCGGAGGCTCGGGAAGCGCCGCTCTCTCCTTCCCCCCCCCCTTCACCCCGTCCCCCCCCCCGCGGTTGTCGCGTCCCCGTGTCCGGTACCGGGCATGTGTGCGTGTGTGTGTGCGCACGCGTGTGTGTGTGTGTGTGTTGCTGGGGGGGGGACCGGGGGGGACGCCTGTTGCCGGCCGGGGTTGTATTAACACTGTTTTATTGTCACTGCAGCCACCTTTGTGATGGCTTTTGCCACTGCTGGCTTGCAGCTGATCCTAGTGCTCCCCCTTCCAACACCTCAGTGTATGGTTGGTATAAGGGTTTGTATGTTGGTAAGACACCTTTTTAACCCCCCCACAACACCCCAAAATACATGGGGGCGGGGGGGGAAGGGCGGGGGGGGCTCAGAGGAACCCCCCCCTCCAAACCCCCCCCCCCCTTCACCAACAGGGTTTGGAGGGGGGGGAACACACAGATGCACCCATCGCATCCCAGCACAGCTGGGATGAGAGAGGTGACATCACCCCCCCCCCCTTTTTGGCTTTTTATGAGGCCCCCTTGTCCAAAAGAACCCGAATCCCACTTTAGTAGGTGGGGGGCGGGGGGGGCTTTTTCTTAGCCCCCCCCCCCCCCATCATTTTCCCCCCCAAACAGGGCTTACATCCCTTTTGGAATATCCCCCCTACTCTTAACACGGTCACGGCCTCAGTCTCCGCTGAGGTGGGGACACGTGGCCCCTCTTTTGGGGGGGGCCCTAAGGAGCCCCCCCCACACCCAGTGAAGTGAATGGGGAAGGGGGGCAACAAGTAGGACCCCCCTCCCCCCACTGCCCCTTGGTATTGCCCATGGAGGAAGGAGCGGGGGTGGGGGCTGTGAGTGGGCCCCCCCCCCCCACCATGTGGGACCCAGGGTGGGCGGTGCTCAATGGCACCAATCCCCTCTTAAGAAGAGATCTATTGGGGGGCACCCCCCCCAAAATAGATCACTGGGGGAACCCAGATAGGTGGGGGGACCCCAAAATAGATCAGTTGGGGACCCCCCCCAAAGTCGATCAGTTGGGCCCCCCTCATATAGATAAATGGGGGACCCCCGTATTGATCAGTGGGGACCTGAAAATACATTAGTTGGGGGGACCCCAGGGTAGATCAATGGGGACCCCCCCAAAGTAGATAAATGGGGGGACACCCCCATACAGATCAATGACGGGCCCCCAGAATCGGTCAATTGGGGACCCCCCTGAAGTAGATCAATGGGGGGACCCCAAACAGCTCAACCGGGGCCTCCCAGAAATAGATCAATGGGGGAGCCCCCCTATGATGTTTGTGTAGGGTCTACAGCATCGCTATGGAAGGGGGCAGCACCCATAACGGGGGGGGTCGGGTTTGGGGGGGGTGGGGGCTGAGCCCCCCATGGGTTTGGGGACCGAACCCCCAGTCCCAGTGACGGGGGAAGGGGATTTAGGGGGGGCTGAGCCCCCCCAACCCATCCCTGTGGGGGGAAATTATGGGGGGGGGTCCCGATGGGTGGGGGGAGCACCCGTGGGTGTGTGGGGGGGTGGGGGTGTTTGGGGGGGTGTTTGGGGGGGTGGGGTGATGGGTCCTCAGGTAAGGCCCCAGCACCTGTCCAGGACCAGGAGCTTCCGGAAGGTTCTTTGACCCCCCCAAGCCGAGGCGGGGGGGACACGGGACCCGCCCCCCCCATCATCGTGTACCGCAGGGGGGGGAGTATGGGGGGGCTGCGTCCACCCTATTGTGAGTCATAGAGGGGGTTGGTGGGGTGTGTGTTATGGGGGGATGCAGGTAAGGCAACATTGGGGGTGCCCCCCCCAAATCAACATGGGGGGGGTCCTTATGCAAGTTGGTGGGGGGGTCAGCGTGAAGGTAAAGGTGGTTCCCCCTCAAGTTAACATGAGGGGGGGGGTCAGTGAAGGTAAAGGGGTGACCACCCCAAGTCAACGTGGGGGGGTCCAGGTGCAAGTGGGGGGTCAGTGTGAAGGTAAAGGTGGTTTGCTCCCCCCGAGTAACCAACATGGGGGGGGGGGTTCAATGTGCAGGTAAAGGGGGTGCGTCCCCCGCAGTTCCATGGTACGGGCTTATGGGGGGGGGGGGTGTCAGCTTGTCCTTAACCTCTTTCCTTCCAGCCGTGTATTTGCGGGGGGGGAGGCACCCCGTTTCCCCCCCCCCCAGGGCATCCGCAGCCCTTGGTCCTATTGATGCTGATGATGCTTTTTGGGGGGGGGGTGGTTTTGCAGGGGGTTGGTACACTTTGGGGAGGGGGGGGGCGGGCTGGCAGGTCCCTTTGTTACTAACCCCCCCGTTTGTCCCCCCCCATACCCCACTTTTGTTGTCGTCCCCGTTCCCGTCCCGTCCCCCCCCCTTTATAGCCGCCTATAAACACGCTGATGGGAAGAAGATCGATGGGCGCCGGGTGCTGGTGGACGTGGAAAGGGGACGGACGGTGAAGGGATGGAGACCCCGGCGCTTGGGTGAGGACCCCCCCCCTAATCCATAGGGGCCCCCCCCTATATCTATAGGACCCCCCCCCGATGTGGCCTCTCTTGCAGGGGGAGGTCTGGGGGGTACCCGCAGAGGAGGAGCCGATGTGAACATCAGGCACTCGGGCAGGGACGACACCTCCCGTTACGACGAGAGGTGAGTGCGGGGCCGGGTGTGCGCCCCGACGGCAGCGCCCCCCCCCCGGTGCCCCCCTCACGTGGTCCCGTCCGCAGGGACCGGGAACGGGAACGGGAACGGGAGCGCCGGGAGCGTTCTCGGGAACGGGAGCGGCGCCGTTCGCGCTCCCGGGACCGGCGGCGTCGAACGCGGAGCCGGAGAAGGAAGAACGGGAGCGGAAGCGGGGAGGGAGCCGGGATCGCAGCAAGGAACGCGACCGGAAGCGCCGCAGCCGCTCCCGTGACCGCAAACGGGATCGCGATCGGGATCGCGACAAGAAGGAGGAAGGGCTCGAAGCGATGGAAGCGCTCGAGGACCTCGGGGGCAGCGGGGGGATGGGCGGCATTCCGATCCGGCCCCCCGATGGGCTGGGATCCAAAGGGGACGGGGAGGACAAGAGCCGGGAACGGGAGCGGGAGCGGCGCCGGGGGCACCGGGAGCGGGAGCGGCGCCGGGAACGGAACGGGAGCGGGAGCGGCCGGAGCGCGAGCACAAACGGGAACGGGAGCGTTTGGAACGGCGGGAGGAGAGGCCCCCCCGGGCCGGATGCGCCGGATGCCATGGGCGGGGGGGGCGACCCGGCTCCGAGCTGTTCCTGCAGCGGATTCCCTCCCGCCGCCCGAGGGGTACATGGGGGCTGAGAACGGGTACCTGATGGAGCCTCCCATGGAGTGAGGGGGGGACACCCCCAAAATGACACCAGCCCCCCCCCAAAACCCCCGTTTTTGTGCTTCGAATAAAGGTGTTTTAATGGAAAGAGGAGTTTGGGGGTCGGGGGGCAGCGAAATAGGGGGGGATATGGGGAGGGACCCCCCTAAATGGGATGGGGGGGCTAAATGGGAGAGGACACCCCCGCATAGGGTGGCACATCCCAGATAGAGTGGGTTTGCCCCCAAACGGAGTGGGAGACCCCCATGGGGGGGGGGGGGTTAATAGGGGCACAACCCCAAATAGGGTGGGATCCCCCCTGACTCGAGTGGGACCGCCCCTATGGGGTGGGGGCACCCCCGATGGGAGGGGGGAAGCCCCCAAATAGGGCCCCCGGCTTCCAAATACGATGGGGAACCCTAAATGGGGGGGGGGGCACTAAATGAGGTGGCCCCCCCCCCCCCCCCCCATAGGACGGGACCCAATGCAAATGGGGGGGGGGACACGACACTAAATAGGGTGGATCCCCCCCAGTTCATCCGCCCCGGTTGGGGTCCCTTCACGTGCATTGGGGGGGGGGCTGGGCGCATGCGCGTGTCTCATTTTGGGGGGGGGGGGGGCGGGCGGTGTCGCGCGCGAGGAGCGATGGCAGCGCTGAGCGGGGACGCGCTGGGGCTGGAGCGGGGTGAGGGGAGAACGGGGGCAATGGGGGGCAATGGGGGGGGGCAATGGGGGTAATGGCAATGGGGGGGTGCCGGGGGGGTAATGGGGGGGTTCAGTGGGGTGCAATGGCCCCCATGCCCCCCCCCCCCCCCCAGACGTGGGGCGGGCGGTGGAGCTGCTGGAGCGGCTGCAGCGCAAGTGGGGAGCTGCCCCCCCAGAAGCTTCAGGCGCTGCAGAGGGTCCTGCAGAGCAAGTTCTGCTGCGCCATCCGCGAGGTGGGACCCCAAAAACGGCCCCAAACCCCCCCCCCAACCCCCCCCCCCCCCCAAAACCCCCCTTGGGGCCCCAAAAACCGGCTCCCGGACCCCCCCCAAAACCCCCCTGGGAGACCCCACATTGCCCCCCTGGTACCCCAAATACCCCCCGTGGAACCCCAACAAGGGGACCCCAACACCCCCCCCCCCCCATTGGCCCCTGCGGACCCCCAAATCCCCACCAGCAGCCCCTTTGAGGGGTTTTGGGGGGGGGGGGTTGACCCCTGGGTACCGGGTACCCCAAAGCCAGGGTGACACCCCCAAACCCGGGGCCCCCCCCAGGTCTATGAGCAGCTCTATGACACCCTGGACATCGCTGGAAGCCCCGAGATCCGGGCGCACGCTACAGCCAAGGTACCCCAAACCCACCCCAAACCCCACCGAGAGACCCCAAAACCGTCCCAGAGCCCCCCCCCCCCCTCCCCGGGGGACCCCAATGCCCCCCTTCGGGGACCCCAAGGCCCCCCCCGTCCCTCGGCCCGGGGCCGTCCCCGTCTCTCGCCTGTGGTGTCCCCCCCGCCCGCGTCCATCTGCTCCCTGCCGGCTCCGTCTGCCCCCCCCGCGGGGGCCGGTTCCTGTGCCCAGGGCCTGCCCTTTGTCCCTGTCGCCGCGGAGCGGTGTGGCCGTACCCTGCACCCCACACCCTGCACCCCCCACCCTGCACCCCCCACCCTGCACCCCACACCCTGCACCCCACACCCTGCACCCCACATCCTGCACCCCATATCCCACACCCTGTATCCCATACCCCACATCCCACACCCCATATCCTGCACCCCATATCCATGCCCCGTATCCCACACCCCGTATCCCACACCCCATATCCCATGCCCTGTATCCCGCACCCCGTATCCCTTACCCCACATCCTGCACCCCATATCCCATACCCCGTATCCCACACCCCATATCCTGCGCCCTGTATCCTGCACCCCATATCCCATACCCTGTATCCCGCACCTGTATCCCTTACCCCACACCCCATACCCCACGCCCTGTATCCCATACCCCATATCCCGCACCCTGCACCCCACACCCTGTACCCCTCACCCCTCACCCCACACCCCACACCCCCTCACCCCTCACCCCACACCCCTCACCCCACACCCCTCACCCCACACCCCCCACCCCGCTCTACCTGCCCCGTCCCCCCTCCCGCTGCCAGGCCACCGTGGCTGCCTTCGCGGCCAGCGAGGGCCACGCTCACCCGCGCGTGGTGGAGCTGCCCAAGACCGAGGAGGGGCTCGGCTTCAACATCATGGGGGGCAAGGAGCAGAACTCCCCCATCTACATCTCCCGCGTCATCCCGGGGGGGGTGGCCGACCGGCACGGGGGGCTCAAGCGGGGCGACCAGCTCCTGAGCGTCAACGGCGTGGTGAGGCCGGGGGGGGCACTGGGGGGGTTTAGGTGGGGTTATGGGGAGGGGCATGGGGTGATGGGGGGGGGGTGAGGGGTGTATGGTGGCCTAGGGTGTGTTCTGGGGTGGATGGGGGGGGTGGAGTGTTGTAGGGGGTTATGGGTGTGTGAAGGGGGTTGGAGGCCTAAGGGGGGTTGTGGGGGTGTTGGAGGGGTTTATAGGGTGTCATTGGGTGGTTATGGGGCTGTGGTGGGTAATGGGGGTTATGGGGCCTGTGGAGGGTAATGGGGTTATTGAGTGGTTATGGGGGGCTGTGGAGGGTAATGGGGTTATTGAGTGGTTATGGGGGCTGTGGAGGGCAGTGGGGTTATGGGGCTGTCATGGGCAATGGGGGTGATGGGGACTGCGGTGGGTAATGGGGTTATTGAGTGGTTATGGGGCTGTGGTGGGTAATGGTGGTTATTGAGTGGTTATGGGGGCCTATGATGGGTAATGGCGTTACTGAGTGGTTATGGGGCTGTGGTGGGTAATGGGGTTATTGAGTTGTTACGGGGGGCTGTGGTTTGTAATGGGGCTTATTGAGTGGTTATGGGGGCTGTGTTGGTAATGGGGGTGATGGGGGCTGTGGAGGGCAGTGGGGGTTATGGGGGCTATGGTTGGTAATGGGGTTATTGAGTGGTTATGGGCTGTGGTGGGTAATGGGGGTTATGGGGCCTGTGGAGGGTAATGGGGTTACTGAGTGGTTGTGGGGCTGCGGTGGGTAATGGGGGTTATGGGGCTGCGGTGTATAATGGGGGTTACTGAGTGGTTATGGGGGCTGTGTTGGGTAATGGGGGTTACTGAGTGGCTATGGGGCTGTGGTGTATAACGGGGGTTATGGGGCTGCGGTGGGTAATGGGGGTTACTGAGTGGCTGTGGGGCTGTGTTGGGCAATGGGGGCTATGGGGCTGTGTTGGGCAATGGGGTTACTGAGTGGTTATGGGGCTGTGGTGTATAATGGGGGTTACTGAGTGGTTATGGGGCTGCGGTGGGCAATGGGGGTTACTGAGTGGTTATGGGGCTGCAGTGGGCAATGGGGTTACTGAGTGGCTGTGGGGTGCCGGGGGTGCTGCGGGGCGCAGAGCGTGGAGGGGGAGCAGCACGAGCGCGCGGTGGAGCTGCTGAAGGCGGCGCAGGGCTCGGTGAAGCTCGTGGTGCGCTACACCCCGCGCGTGCTGGACGAGATGGAGGCGCGCTTCGAGAAGCTGCGCAGCGCCCGGCGGCGCCAGCACCACAGCTACACGTGAGCGCCCCCAAACCTCCCCCCCCCCGCCCCCCCCCAGGCACTGACACCCCATCTTTCACCCCACAGGTCGCTGGAATCGAGGGGGTAGGACAGCCCTCAACCCCATTGGAACCCCCCCCCAAAAACCTCTCCCCCCAAAGAATCTCCACTGTGTATATTCGGGTTATTTATGGGGCGCAGCCCCCCATGTACAGTATTTATTGGCTCCTACTTCAAGAAGCGTGGCGTGTGTCACACGTGTGTCATACATGTGTCATGCATGTGTTGTGTGTCCCCCCCAGCCTGGGGGGGGTGGATCTTTTTACGGGGAGGATGGCGGTAGCTGTGGCAACGAGTGTGAGCACAATGGGGATGGGGGTGTTGCCATGGGGATGGGAGGTGTTGTGCCGTCACCATGGCGACGGAGGATGGGGATCCCGTCTCCGTGAAACGCATGGAGGGGGCGGAGCGTCTCCATAGAGACCGCGGGGGGGGGGGGGACCGGACCCGTCTCCATGGCAACCCGCGGGGGAGGAGGAGGATGGGGGAGTGTCACTGTTTCCATGGCAACCCCCCTACCACCCGATGACATCACCCCAGCTGTGGCCCCGCCCCCCTCCTCCTCCCATTGGCTGCTGGCGTCGCAGCTCCCGCTCCCCCCGCCCACCCTGCTAGGGGGCGGGGCTTGAGGCTCCACCGGGCCTCAGGGCGCGCTCCCATTGGTGGGCGCAGCTGTCCGTCAGCGCCGCTCTTAAAGGCCCGCGCAGCCTTTGCGGAGCCGGGCGCGGGGGGGGGGGGGCTCGATCGGTACCCGGCGGTGGGGGGGGGGCTGGCGGCGGCCGCGGGGCTCGGGCGGGCCCGGGGAGCGGCGGGGGCCGGTAACCGGCATCGAACGGGCAACGGGTAACGACCCCCCCCGGGGCCCCCTCCCCGCCGGGCCTCAGCCTTCAGCTGGAGCTGCCGCAGCGCCCATCGCAGCGCAGGTAAGAGCCGGGCCTGAGCCCCCCCGCACCGGGCATTGCCACCGCCATCACCCCCCCCCCCCCCACCACTGCATCCCCATCACCCCCCCCCCCCCGCATCCCTATCACACCCCCGGCATCAGCATCACCACCACTCCCCCATTGCATCCCCATCCCCATCACACCCCCCGCCATCGCATCCTACAGAGCATCCCACATCCTCCCACACTGCCTCCAAATCCCACCCCACTGCCCCCCCATTGACACCCCCATTTACCCTCCTATTGCATCCCAGCATCCCTCATTGCCCCCGTTAACCCTCTCCATTGACCCCACATTCTGTCCATTGCACCCCGGCATCCCCACATAGGCTCCTTATTGACATCTCCATTGACATCCCCATTGACCCCCACACTGACCCTCCCGTTAACACCCTCCATTGACCCTCATTGCACCCCACATCCATCCCATTGCCCCCACACTGCACCCCAGCATCCTCTCATTGACCACCCTACACAGACACCCATTGACCCTCCCATTGCACCCCAGCATCCACCTCATTGACTCTCCAATTGCCCCTCCCATTGCCCCCCCATCCCGTCCCACTGACCACTCCATTGCATCCTATTGCACCTCCCAGTGGTACCCCCCAGGCCGCTTTGCACCCCCCATTCCATCCCCATTGCTCCCCCATTGCACCTCTTCACCCCTTCACAACCCCACTTTTACCCTTCTCCACCAATTGCACCCCCAAATTCCCCATTGCACCCCTAATTCCCCCCACCTCTGACCCTGAGGTCCTAAACCCTCCATTGCACACCCTATTGCCCCTTATTGCATCCCCACTGCATCCCCCACTGCATCCTCATTGCCCCCTCGTTGCCCCCCATTGCACTTTATTGCACCCCAGTTCTCCCCATTGCCCTCCCCCATTTCATCCCCCATTGCACCCCTACGTGCCGTGTGCTGGGTGACAGACACCATCCCATTGCAGGCAGGTACAGGCAGGGCCCTGTGCCAAGTGTTGGTGGCACCATCCCATTGCAGGCAGGTGCAGGCAGGTACAGGCAGGGCCCTGTGCCAAGTGTTGGTGGCACCATCCCATTGCAGGCAGGTACAGGCAGGGCCCTGTGCCGGGTGTTGGATGGCACCCATCCCATTGCAGGCAGGTACAGGCAGGGCCCTGTGCCGGGTGTTGGATGGCACCCATCCCATGCTGTGGTGCAGGCAGGGTACAGGCAGGGTGATACAGGAGGTACAGGGCCCTGTGTGAGCTGCTGATGCGACCCCGAGTGTCAGGCAGGGCTCTGGGTCAGGCTGATGTGTGGAGTGACCCCATCCTGATGCAGGCAGGACGATGTGCAAGGCGCTGCCTGTGCTGTCACATGTGTGCTGCCTGTGCTGTCACATGTGTGCCGCCCCATGTGTCACATGTGGCTGCCCCACGTGTCCGCAGGTAGGATGATGTGCGAGGTGCTGCCTGTGCTGTCACGTGAGTGCTGCCTGTGCTGTCACGTGTGTACTGCCTGTGCTGTCACGTGAGTGCTGCTTGTGCTGTCACGTGAGTGCTGCCTGTGCTGTCACATGTCACTGCCCACGTGTCCGCAGGCAGAACGATGTGCGAGGTGCTGCCTGTGCTGTCACGTGTCGCTGCCTGTGCTGTCACGTGTCGCTGCCTGTGCAGTCACATGTCGCTGCCCACGTGTCCGCAGGCAGGATGATGTGCGAGGTGCTGCCTGTGCTGTCACGTGTTGCTGCCCACGTGTCCGCAGGCAGGATGATGTGCGAGGTGCTGCCTGTGCTGTCACGTGCCGCTGCCCACGTGTCCGCAGGCAGGATGATGTGCGAGGCCCTGCCTGTGCTGTCACGTGCCGCTGCCTGTGCTGCCACGTGTTGCTGCCTGTGCTGTCACATGTCACTGCCCACGTGTCCGCAGGCAGGATGATGTGCGAGGTGCTGCCTGTGCTGTCACATGTCACTGCCCACGTGTCCGCAGGCAGGATGATGTGCGAGGTGCTGCCTGTGCTGTCACGTGTCGCTGCCCACGTGTCCGCAGGCAGGATGATGTGCGAGGCCCTGCCTGTGCTGTCACGTGCCACTGCCCATGTGTCTGCAGGCAGGATGATGTGCGAGGTGCTGCCTGTGCTGTCACGTGCCGCTGCCTGTGCTGCCACGTGTTGCTGCCTGTGCTGTCACATGTCACTGCCCACGTGTCCGCAGGCAGGATGATGTGCGAGGTGCTGCCTGTGCTGTCACGTGTCGCTGCCTGTGCAGTCACATGTCGCTGCCCACGTGTCCGCAGGCAGGATGATGTGCGAGGTGCTGCCTGTGCTGTCACGTGCCGCTGCCTGTGCTGCCACGTGTTGCTGCCTGTGCTGTCACATGTCACTGCCCACGTGTCTGCAGGCAGGATGATGTGCGAGGTGCTGCCTGTGCTGTCACGTGTCGCTGCCTGTGCAGTCACATGTCGCTGCCCACGTGTCCGCAGGCAGGATGATGTGCGAGGTGCTGCCTGTGCTGTCACGTGCCGCTGCCCACGTGTCCGCAGGCAGGATGATGTGCGAGGTGCTGCCTGTGCTGTCACGTGTCGCTGCCTGTGCTGTCACGTGTCCCTGCCCACGTGTCCGCAGGCAGGATGATGTGCGAGGTGCTGCCCACCATCAGCGAGGACGCGCGGCGCGGCTCGGGCGCGCCCGAGGAGCCGGGGCTGGAGCCGCTCATGGTGCAGATGCTGCGGGAACGGGAGCGGCTCCTGGACACGCTGCGGGACACGCAGGACGCGCTGGCCACGGCGCAGCTGCGCATGCGCGACCTGGCCCACGAGAAGGAGCTGCTGCAGCGCCAGCTGGCGTGCGCGCTGCCTCAGGTGGGCGGGGCCCCCCGGGGTGGGCGGGGCTCCCCGGTGTGAGCTGCCATAGGCGGGCTGCGGGAGAAGGGGCGGGGACTCGTGTGGGCGGAGCCTCTGGGGCGCGGTGATACGGAAAGGGGTGGCTAAGGGAGGGGGCGGAGCCAGATGCCGGGCTGTTGGCTGGGCGGAGATAAGAGGAGGGGGCGTGGCTTTCTCGGGGGCGTGGTTTAGTTGGGGTGTGGCCCACGACCCCTCCGTGCCCCGCCCCAGGAGCTGGCGGCGCTGACCAAGGAGCTGAACCTGTGTCGGGAGCAGCTCCTGGAGCGCGAGGAGGAGATCGGGGAGCTCAAAGCCGAGAGGAACAACACCCGGGTGAGGCCTCGTCCCAGAGCCCACAGCCCACAGCCCATAGCACATAGTCCATATCCCATATCCTCTATCCCATAGCCCATGTCCCCTACCCCGTATCCCATAGCCCACAGCCCATATCCCCTATCCCACAGCCCATAGCCCATAGACCACAGCCCACAGCCCACAGCACATAGCCCATATTCCCTATCCCCTATCCTCTATCCCATAGCCCATATCCCCAATCCCATATCCCTTATCCTCTATCCCATATACCACAGAGCATAGCCCCTATCACATACCCCATATCCCATATCCCACAGCCCATCTCCCCTAGCCCATACCCCCTATCCCATATCCGCTATCCCCTATCCCATATCCCACAGCCCATAGCCCCTATCCCATACCCCCTATCCCCTATCCCCTAGCCCATAGCCCGTAGCCCATACCCCTAGCCCATAGCCCCTATCCCCTAGCCCCTATCCCATAGCCCCTATCCCATAGCCCATAGCCCCTATCCCATATCCCACAGCCCATAGCCCATAGCCCATAGCCCATACCCCCTATCCCACACCTGCTATCCCATACCCCCTAGCCCCTATCCCATACCCCCTATCCCATAGCCCCTATCCCCTATCCCATAGCCCCTATCCCCTATCCCATACCCCCTATCCCATAGCCCCTATCCCATAGCCCATAGCCCCTATCCCATATCCCACAGCCCATACCCCCTATCCCATACCCCCTATCCCATACCCCCTATCTCCTATCCCCTAGCCCATAGCCCCTATCCCATAGCCCATACCCATACCCCCTATCCTCTATCCCATATCCCACAGCCCATAGCCCCTATCCCGTAGCCCATAGCCCCTGTCCCCTAGCCCATAGCCCATGTCCACGTCCCAGCTGCTCCTGGAGCACCTCGAGTGCCTGGTGTCCCGCCACGAGCGCTCGCTGCGGATGACGGTGGTCAAGCGCCAGGCGCAGTCCCCCGCCGGCGTCTCCTCTGAGGTCGAGGTGCTCAAAGCCCTCAAGTCCCTCTTTGAGCACCACAAGGCCCTCGATGAGAAGGTGGGTGCTGGGGGGTGGTGGTTCTTTGGGGCTCCCAAGGGGTCTAAAGAGGGGGCTGAGGGGTCGTGGTGGTCCCAGATGGGACCTGCAGGCACCCGGAGGGGAGGGTCCTGGTGCTGGGGTCACCCCGCGTTGTCCTCAGCAGGTCCGGGAGAGGCTGCGGGTGGCTCTGGAGCGAGTGGCGGTGCTGGAGGAGGAGCTGGAGGTCTCCAACCAGGAGGTGGGGTGACAATGCAGAGCGGTGCCTCCACGGTGGACTCACCCCACGGATGGATGTCCTCGTGTCCCCATAGCCCCTATCCGGACCCATGCCTGTGTCTGTGTCCCGCAGGCTCTGTCCCTACGGGAGCAGCTCTCCCGGCGGCGTTCCGGCCTGGAGGATGTGCCCAGCGATGGGGACATCCCGGTACGAAGGGCCATAGGTTATACCCCCGAAGGGCCTTTGGGGATCCTTTGAGGTTCGGGGGTACTACGGGTGGGGGGGGGGGGGGGTGTTTGTGTTTGGGGTCCCCGCGTTGCCCTTATTACCCCCATTGCCCCTCTTACCCCCTTGGCCACAGGCCCCGGGTGAGGGCCGGCGCCGGGAGCTGGAGCTGGAGGCGTCGCTGTGCCGGCAGCGCGCCGTGGCCGCGGCGCAGCGGGAGCGTGCGGCCGCCATGAGCCGGCAGCTGGCCCGGCTGCAGGACGAGGCGGCCGCGGCCCAGCGCGAGCTCACCCGCGCCCAGGAGAGCGGTGCCAAGCTGCAGAGGGACCTCAAGGAGGTGAGCGATGGGGCGGAGATGGGGGGATAATGGGGTGGAAGTGGGGGGGGGAATGGGGACAAACTGCAGCACCCCCAACCCAGACGTGGTCCCAGGCCGTCCCCATCCCCGTGATGCCCTTTGCCCCATCCCATCCGTGTCCCCACATCCCGTACCCCCCAACCCCACGTGCCAGGCGCTGGCGCAGCGGGAGGACATGGAGCAGCGCATCGCCACGCTGGAGAAGCGGTACCTGAGCGCCCCAGCGCGAGGCCACGTCCCTGCACGACGCCAACGACCGCCTGGAGAACGAGCTGGCCAGCAAGGACTCGCTCTACAGACAGGTCGGGGGGGGGGGTTAACGGGATGGGGGCACCATGGGGACTTCATCATGGGGACATCAGCACGAGGACCCCCCCCCCATGTCCCCCCCATGCGCAGAGCGAGGAGAAGGGGCGGCAGCTGCAGGAGTGGCTGGAGGACGCCAAGGCCAAGCTCCAGCAGACGCTGCAGAAGGCTGAGACCCTGCCCGAGATCGAGGCCCAGCTGGCACAGAGGGTGGCAGCGCTCACCAAGGTGGGAGCGGGCACATGGGGGGTGAAGGGTGCTGGTGGGGCTCGGGGGGGCTCTGATGTGTCCCGTACCCCATGCCCCGTACCCTATATCCCATAACCCATATCCCATGTCCCATATCCCATATCCCATGTCCCATACCCCATATCCCATATCCCATGTCCCATATCCCATGTCCCATACCCCATATCCCATGTCCCATACCCCATATCCCATATCCCATGTCCCATACCCCATATCCCATGTCCCATATCCCATATCCCATATCCCATGTCCCATACCCCATATCCCATGTCCCATGTCCCATATCCCATGTCCCATACCCCATATCCCATGTCCCATACCCCATATCCCATGTCCCATGTCCCATATCCCATATCCCATGTCCCATGTCCCATGTCCCATATCCCATATCCCATATCCCATGTCTCATATCCCATGTCCCATATCCCATATCCCATGTCTCATATCCCATACCCCATATCCCATGTCCCATGTCCCATGTCCCATATCCCATATCCCATGTCTCATACCCCATATCCCATACCCCATATCCCATGTCCCATGTCCCATATCCCATGTCCCATATCCCATATCCCATGCCTCATATCCCATGTCCCATATCCCATATCCCATGTCCCATGTCCCATATCCCATGTCCCATATCCCATATCCCATATCCCATATCCCATGTCCCATCTCCACATCCCATTCCCAGGCTGAGGAACGCCATGGGAACTTCGAGGAGCGGCTCCGGCAGCTCGAGGCCCAACTGCAGGAGAAGAACCAGGAGCTGCAGCGGGTGCGAGATGGGACGGCTCCAATTGGGACCCCCCCTATATAGGGACCCCTGGGGGGGTTTGGGGGGGTCACCATTGCCCTGTTTCGGGGCTCCCCCCAGGCCCGGCAGCGGGAGAAGATGAACGATGAGCACAACAAGAGGCTCTCGGAGACCGTGGACCGGCTCCTGAGCGAGTCCAACGAGCGGCTCCAGCTCCACCTCAAGGAGCGCATGGGAGCGCTGGAGGAGAAGGTGGGGGCGATGGGGGGTGTTGAAGGTTCCGATGGGCTTTGGGGTGTCCTGGGGGGGGTGTCCTGTGTACCGGGGGGTGCCCCCAGCTCGTCCTGGGGCTCTCCCATCCCCTGAACCCCCCATAAACCCCCCCCCCCCCAGAACTCACTGAGTGAAGAAATCGCCAACATGAAGAAGCTGCAGGACGAGCTGCTGCAGAACAAGGTCTGGGAGGGGTCAGTGGGGGTCTTGGGGGGTCAATGGGGGTCTTGGGGGGACAATGGGGGTCTTGGGGGGTCAATGGGGGTCTTGGGGGGTCAGTGGGGGTCTTGGGGGGTCCCCATCTCTGACCCCTCCCCAACACCTCCCAGGAGCAGCTCCTGGCCGAGATGGAGCGGATGCAGCTGGAGCTGGACCAGCTCCGGGGGCGCCCCACATCCTCCTACTCCAGGTACCACCGGGACCCCCCCCCCCCCCCCCCCGAGTTACCCTCGCATATGGGGCCTCCCATATGGGACCCCTGCAATGGGGACCCCTCCGCTATGGGGCTCCCCCTAACGTGTCTCTGGGGGGCCGGGGGGGGCCGCGCTCCCCCCCGTGCTCCCCCCGTCCCCCCAGGTCCCTGCCCGGCAGCGCCCTGGAGCTGCGATACCCCCAGAGCCCCGCCGGGGGCCCCCCCCTGGAGCCCTACGGCCCCGCAGCCCCCCCCCCGCCGCTCACGCAAGGGGCGCTGGGCCCCCCCCATGGAGGACGCTACCAAGGTCTGTGTGTTGGGGGGGGGGTGTTCTGGGGGGGGGCATCAGGGCCGGTGGGGGGCCGCGAGTCCCTTTGTCCCCCCGGCCTCTGCGGCCGCAGGGGCCGGGCGCTGACCATGGTCCTGTCCCTGTGCCCGTCCTCATCCCATTCCCGCACCATTCCCTATCCTGTTTCCATCCTATCCCCATCCCATCCTCATCCTCACCCCATCTCACCCCATTCCCACCCAATTCTTGTCCTCATCCCATCCCCATTCCCTGTCCCATCCCCTCCCGGCAGGGCTCGGATTGGGATCGGGTCCCTCCGGAGCCGGCCGAGGGCTCGGACGAGGAGGGCGCGGCGGGGGGGGGGGGACCTGTCCCCCGGCGCCCATCCGGACGTGCAGACGCTCGCGGTGCTGCTGCAGGAGCAGCTCGAGGCCATCAACAAGGAGATCAAGTGCGGGGGGGGCCCCAATGGGGAAGGGACCCCGAAACGGGGGGGGGGGGGCACCCCGTAGGGACCCCAAATCACGGGGGGAGGGGGCACAAGACCCGGGGGGGTCCCCAGAAACCGGGGGGGGGACACCCCGTAGGGACCCCAAATCACAGGGGGACGAGGCACAAGACACTGGGGGGGTCCCCAAATATGGGGACACCCCCAGGGACCCCCACATCCAAGGGACCTCCCCCAAGGGACTCCCCAAAAGCGTGGGGGGGCAATGGGGTTGCAGTGGGGACAATGTGGGGCAAAGGAGGGGGGCGGGGGGGGTGTCTCTGTGTGCAATGGGGGTCAATGGGGCTCAGGCCCCCCCCTTCCCCATCGCTCCCCCCATCCCAGGCTGATCCAGGAGGAGAAGGAGTGCACGGAGCTGCGCGCGGAGGAGCTCGAGAGCCGGGTCGGGGGGGGGGCCGCTGGACGGGACCCCCCCCAGCAGCGCGGGGCGCTACCGAGGGGGGGGGGGGGGAGGTGGAGGGGGCGGGGCTGGGGGTGGGGCCTCGCTGCCCCCCCTCCCTCACCAGCTCCACCCTGGCCAGCCCCTCCCCCCCCAGCAGCGGCCGCTCCACGCCCCGCCCCGCCCCCCCCCAGCCCCGCCCGCGAGGTCAGTGACCCCCACCTCCCCGGAAGAGACCAACTGGTGGGGGGACCCCATTAATGGCACCCAAAACGGGGGGGGAGGGGGTGTTTCGGGACCCCCCCCCCCAATGACGTCGCTGTGTCCTCCCCTCCCCCCAGAACCATGTCCCCAAGGAGGAGCCGCGGGGGGGGGAGGAGAAGGGGCCGAGTCCTGGGGACCCCTCTGGCCCCCCCCGAACCCCCCGAGCGGAGCGGGGGGGTCCCCCTCCGGCTCTGGAAGAGGGGCGAGAGCCACGGGTGGGGTGAGTTGAGGGGGTGCGGGTCCACAATGGGGTGCCGAGGGTACCATGTTGGGGTGCTGGGTGGGGTCTGTGGGTCATATGGGGGTGCGGGGGGGGTCCCATAGGGTAATATTGGTGGGGGGGCATGGGTCATATTGGGGTGCATGGGGGCGGTCCTTTTCGCTGGTCTCTTTTACCCCATGTGGGGGGTTCTGGGAGGGTTTCGGGGGTTGTTTGGGGGTGCCGGGGGGTGCAGCCGGTGGGTGCCCCCCCCTGCTCCCAGGCTGGTCCCCGAGGCCCCCGGGGCCCCCCCGGACCCCCTGCACAAGACCCCCAAGAAGAAAAGCATCAAGTCCTCCATCGGGCGCCTCTTCGGCAAGAAGGAGAAGGGGCGGCTCGGCCCCCCACCGCGGGACGCGGCCCCCCTCGGTGCGACCCCCACCCCCGAGCACCCTATAGAGAGCCCTCTAACCCCCATCCCATAGGGATCCCCCCGTAGCACCCTATAGAGACTCCCATAAACCCACCCTATAGGGACCCCCTCATAGCACCCTATAGAGACTCCCATAAACCCACCCTGTAGGGACCCCCTCATAGCACCCAGGGGAGCCCCAAAAACCCCCATCCCAAAAGGACCCCTCCACATCCGGGTACCCCAAGCCCCCATCCCATAGGGACCCCTATATACAGCTGATCCCCATAACCCCCCACAAATGGACTCCCCAAATCCAGGGTCCCAATACGCCCCCCTCCCAAGGGACCCCCATATCTGCATACCCTGGTCCCCCCCCAGTGGCTCCCCCCCCCTCCTCCCATCCAGGTACCCCATTACCCCCATCCCATAGGGACACTGCCCAGAGCACTCGGGGGGCCCCCACGGCCGGAGGCACCCCAAAACCCCACCCCATAGGGACCCCCACACCCGGGCTCCGTGTTACTCTCCCCATAGCACCCATGTGTCCCTGTGGTTTGGGGGCTCTCACCCCGTGTCCTCCCCCCCCAGCTGGGACCCCCTCGGAGGAGCTGGGTCCCCCCGATGCGCTGGGCTTGGCCAAGCTGCCAGGGGCCGTGGACAAGGACCGGCGGAGCAAGAAAAAGTGAGCGGGGGGGGGGGGCAAGATTTGGGGTGCTGGGAGGGGGTGCCTGGGGGGGTTCCCGGAGAGGGGTCTGGGGGGTGGAATTGGGGGCGGAATTGGGGGCTTTTGGGGTGATTGGGGCACTTGGGGGGCGGGGCGCTGGGTGCAAACGGGGGGTCTGTGGGGGCAATGGGGGTCCCCAACCTCTGTTCCCCCCCCCTCCAGGCACGAGCTGTTAGAGGAGGCCTGCAGGCAGGGCCTGCCCTTCGCTGCCTGGGACGGGCCCACGGTGGTGTCATGGCTGGAGGTGAGGGGGGGGGGCCGGTACAGGGGACCCCAACGGGGCACCGGGAGGGGGCAGCGCGCACCACAGCGCACAGGGGTGTTCCGGGGGTTGGGGTACGGACCGCGATGGGGTGACCCCGATGTTGTGTCTGTTACCCCCCCCCCAGTCCAGTTGTGGGTGAGGATGCGCGGGTGGGTATCACGGTAGGGAGTTACTCGGATGTATTACTATTTGGGGGGGTGGGGGGGTGTTAAGGGTGCTGACCCAGATGTTGGTGCGCCCATCTCGTCGTGCTTTATCCCCGTTGGCATGTGTGGGTGTTCATGTGGTCCTGTCTATAGCAGGGGGTGTTCCCGTGTACGCTCCCCCTCAGTCCCTTACTCGTGCCCCCCCCGCAGCTCTGGGTGGGCATGCCCAGGGTGACCCGGATGTCGGTCTGGGTACCACTCCGGCGAGAACCCGCATGTCGCGCATGGTTACCATGGTGACAGTGCCCCGGATGCCGGTCTGGGTACCACTCAGGAGATAACCTGCATGTCGCCCTTGGTTACCATGGTGACAGTGGCCCGGATGTCGGTCTGGGTACCACTCAGGAGATAACCCGCATGTCGCGCATGGTTACCATGGTGACAGTGCCCCGGATGCCGGTCTGGGTACCACTCAGGAGATAACCCGCCTGTCGCCCTTGGTTACTATGGTGACAGTGGCCCGGATGTTGGTCTGGGTACCACTCAGGAGATAACCTGCATGTCGCCCTTGGTTACTATGGTGACAGTGGCCCGGATGTTGGTCTGGGTACCACTCAGGAGATAACCCGCATGTCGCGTATGGTTACCATGGTGACAGTGCCCCGGATGCTGGTCTGGGTACCACTCCGGCGATAACCCGCCTGTCACCCTTGGTTACCATAGTGACAGTGCCCCGGATGTCGGTCTGGGTACCACTCAGGAGATAACCTGCATGTCGCCCTTGGTTACCATGGTGACAGTGGCCCGGATGTCGGTCTGGGTACCACTCAGGAGATAACCCGCATGTCGCCCTTGGTTACCATGGTGACAGTGGCCCGGATGTCGGTCTGGGTACCACTCAGGAGATAACCCGCCTGTCGCCCTTGGTTACTATGGTGACAGTGGCCCGGATGTTGGTCTGGGTACCACTCAGGAGATAACCCGCATGTCGCGCATGGTTACCATGGTGACAGTGCCCCGGGTGCCGGTGTGGGTACCCCTCAGGTCCGGCTGACGCCGTGCCCGCTCTGCCCCGCAGCTCTGGGTGGGCATGCCCGCGTGGTACGTGGCCGCCTGCCGCGCCCGGGTGCGCAGCGGCGCGGCGCTGGCCGCGCTGACGGAGCCGGAGCTGCAGCGGGAGCTGGGCATCAGCCACGCTCTGCACCGCCTCAAGCTGCGCCTCGCCGTGCAGGAGATGGTTTCCCTGACGAGCCCCGCCGCGGCGCAGCCCCCGCCCAGGGTCCGGCAACGGGGGGGGGCGAGGCTCGGGGGGGGGCCTTTGGAGGGGCTTTGGGGGGTGATTTGGGGGGGGTTAGGGGTAATTATGGGGGGGGCTGATGGGGTTTGGAGCATCTGAAGGGGCTTTGGGGGCCTTTGGAAGGGCTTTGGGGGGTGATTAGGGGGGGTTTAGGGGTGATTGGGGGGCTTCGGGGTCATTATGGGGGGGTTAGGGGTGATTGGGGGGTTAGGGGTGATTGGGGGGGTTTGGGGGTGATTGGGGGGCTTCGGGGTCATTATAGGGGGGTTAGGGGTGATTGGGGGGTTAGGGGTGATTGGGGGGGTTTGGGGTCATTATGGGGGGGTTAGGGGTGATTATGGGGGGGTTTAGGGGTGATTGGGGGGTTTTAGGGGTTATTATGGGGCTTTTACCCGGCGGGGGGATCAGTTTGCACCAGGGGGTGTCTGTCGGGGGGGGTCCTTGACACGTGTTTGTACCCCCCCCCCCAGTCCTCGGGCAATGTGTGGGTGACGCACGAGGAGATGGAGTCGCTGACGGCCAGCACCAAACCGGTGAGCGCAGCGCGAGGACCGGGGCAGGGGTGGGAGATGGGGGTCCCCCCCCCCCCCAATAACGCCTCTGCCCCCCCCCCCCCAACCGCTGCCAGGAGACCCGGGAGATCAGCTGGGAGCAGGTACGGGGCTTGCACGAGGGGCTGTGGGGGGGGCACGCCGAGGGTCCTGGCAGGGATGAGGGGGTGGTGGAAAGGTCCTGGCAGGTCTGTAGGGGATTAAGTTAAAATCCTGGCAGGTCTGTAGCAGTTAAGGTCCTCGCAGGTTTGTAGGGGATTAAGTTAAAGTCCTGGCAGGTCTGTAGGAGTTAAGGTCCTGGCAGGTCTGTAGGGGATTAAGTTAAAATCCTGGCAGGTCTGTAGCAGTTAAGGTCCTCGCAGGTTTGTAGGGGATTAAGTTAAAATCCTGGCAGGTCTGTAGGAGTTAAGGTCCTGGCAGGTCTGTAGGGGATTATGTTAAGGTCCTGGCAGGTCTGTAGGGGATTATGTTAAGGTCCTGGCAGGTTTGTAGGAGTTAAGGTCCTCGCAGGTTTGTAGGGGATTAAGTTAAAGTCCTGGCAGGTCTGTAGGAGTTAAGGTCCTGGCAGGTTTATAGGGGATTAAGTTAAGGTCCTGGCAGGTCTGTAGGGGATTATGTTAAGGTCCTGGCAGGTCTGTAGGGGATTATGTTAAGGTCCTGGCAGGTCTGTAGGAGTTAAGGTCCTGGCAGGTCTGTAGGGGATTAAATTAAGGTCCTGGCAGGTCTGTATGGGATTATGTTAAGGTCCTGGCAGGTCTGTAGGAGTTAAGGTCCTGGCAGGTCTGTAGGGGATTATGTTAAGGTCCTGGCAGGTCTGTAGCAGTTAAGGTCCTGGCAGGTCTGTAGGGGATTATGTTAAGGTCCTGGCAGGTCTGTAGGAGTTAAGGTCCTGGCAGGTCTGTAGGGGATTAAATTAAGGTCCTGGCAGGTCTGTATGGGATTATGTTAAGGTCCTGGCAGGTCTGTAGGAGTTAAGGTCCTGGCAGGTCTGTAGCAGTTAAGGTCCTGGCAGGTCTGTAGGGGATTAAATTAAGGTCCTGGCAGGTCTGTAGCAGTTAAGGTCCTGGCAGGTCTGTAGGGGATTAAATTAAGGTCCTGGCAGGTCTGTATGGGATTATGTTAAGGTCCTGGCAGGTCTGTAGGAGTTAAGGTCCTGGCAGGTCTGTAGGGGATTATGTTAAAATCCTGGCAGGTCTGTGGGAGTTAAGGTCCTGGCAGGTCTGTAGGAGTTAGGGTCCTGGCAGGTCTGTAGGGGATTATGTTAAGGTCCTGGCAGGTCTGGAGCAGTTAAGGTCCTCGCAGGTTTGTAGGGGATTAAGTTAAAGTCCTGGCAGGTCTGTAGGAGTTAAGGTCCTGGCAGGTCTGTAGGGGATTAAGTTAAGGTCCTGGTGGGTCTGTAGGGGATTAAACTAAGGTCCTGGCAGGTCTGTAGGGGATTATGTTAAGGTCCTGGCAGGTCTGTAGGAGTTAAGGTCCTGGCAGGTCTGTAGGGGATTATGTTAAGGTCCTGGCAGGTGTATAGGAAATCATAATAGGGTCCTGGCAGGGTTATGGGTGGGCTGGACCACAGGAAGGTCCTGTCCGGTCCATAGAGGAGTCAAGTCAGGTCCATAGAGGCTTCCAGTGAGGTCCTGTTGGGTGCATAGAGGATCCCTGGCAGGTCTATAGGGGTGGATCGCAGCCAGGTCCTGGCAGGTCTATAGCGGGGGTAGGTGTTGTCAGGTGCATGGTGCCACCAGGGAGGTGGTGGCCCTGTCGTTGCCACGTGGCCTGTCCCCAGATCTTGGCCTATGGGGACATGAACCACGAGTGGGTGGGCAACGAGTGGTTGCCCAGCCTGGGGCTGCCCCAGTACCGCAGCTACTTCATGGAGTCCCTGGTGGACGCCCGGATGCTCGATCACCTCAGCAAGAAGGAGCTTCGGGGGCAGCTCAAGATGGTCGACTCCTTCCACCGGTCCGGGGGGGCCCCCAGAGACATCCCAAAATGCATTGGGGGGGGGGGGGATTGGTCACAAGGAGGGAGGGAACGGGGGGCAAAGGGGGGAAGGGGATGGAGGACCCTCAGCTGGGGAGGGGCATCCCCCTATGGTGACACTGGGACCCCCCCCAAAGTGACCTCAGGGCCCTCAGGAGAACGCTGGAGCCCTTGGGGTGACCCCAGGACCCCCCCCAAATGACCTCAGGAGGCTTCGGGTGACCACTTGAGCCCCGTATTGTGACCCTGGGACCCCCAGGATCCCCCATGGTGACATTGGCACCCCCGTGGACACTTGGGGTGACTCCAGAGCCCGTGAATGTGACCCAATGGCTCCCCACAGTGACCCCAGCCCCCCCCCCCCCCCATGGTCATCCCATGACCCTCAGTGTGACCCCAGCCCTGCCACTGGGGCTCCGGGACCCCTTTGGGATGACCCCATCCTATGTGTGTGCTCCCCCCCCCCAACCAGTGTCAGCCTCCACTATGGCATCATGTGCCTGAAGCGCCTCAACTACGACCGCAAAGAGCTGGAGCGGAGGAGGGAGGAGAGCCAGGCGCAGAGCACCGGTATGGGGCACTGGGGGGCACTGGGGGGCACTGGGGGCACTGGAGGGCACTGGTGGGGCACTGGGGGGCACTGGTGGGGCACTGGTGGGGCACTGGTGGGGCATTGGGGGGGCACTAGGGGGCACTGGGGGGCACTGAGGGGCATTGGGGGGGCACTGGTGGGGCACTAGGGGGGCACTGATGGGGCATTGGGGGGGCACTGGGGAGTCACTGGGGGGGGCACTGGGGGGGCATTGGGGGGGCACTAGGGGGCACTGGGGGGCACTGGGGGGGCATTGGGGGGGCACTGGGGAGCACTGGGGGGGCAGAGTGCCAGGAGACGCTAGGGGGCGCTATGGTGCAGCGCTGCTGGCCGCTAGGGGGCACTAAAGGGCGGCGTGGCTTGGCGCTAGGGGCGGCCGTGGGGCGGTGCCGTGGGGCGTAGGGGATGGCTGTGGGTCGCTGTGGGTCGCTGTGGGTCGCTGTGGGTCTCTGTGTGGGTGTCTATGGGTCGCTATGGCTCCGTGCCCCCCCCCCCCAGACGTGGTGGTGTGGTCCAACGAGCGCGTGAGCACGTGGGTGCAGAGTGTGGGGCTGCGGGAGTTCGCGCGGCACCTGCCGGGCTCCGGCGTCCACGGGGCGCTGCTGGCGCTCGATGACACCTTCGACTGGGCCGACCTGGCGCTGCTGCTGCAGATCCCCACCCAGAACACGCAGGTGGGGCGCGGGGGCACGGGGGGCGCTGGGAGGGGACTGGGGGGCACTGGGAGGCGCTGGTGTCACTGGGGGCTGCTGGTGTTAATTGGGGGTGCTGGTGTCACTGGGGGGCACTGGTGTCACTGGGGGGCTCTGGTGTTAATGGGGGGCACTGGTGTCACTGGGGGGGCGCTGGTGTTAATTGGGGGCGCTGGTGTCACTGGGGTCACTGGGGGGGCTCTGGTGTCACTGGGGGGCGCTGGTGTCACTGGGGGGCACTGGGGGGCACTGGGAGGGGACTGGGGTGCACTGGTGTCACTGGGGGCTGCTGGTGTTGGGGGTGCTGGTGTCACTGTGGGGCACTGGGAGGGCACTGGGAGGGGACTGGGGGGCACTGGGAGGCGCTGGTGTCACTGGGGGCTGCTGGTGTTAATGGGGGGCTGTGGTGTCACTGGGGCTGCTGGTGTTAATTGGGGGCGCTGGTGTCACTGGGGGGCACTGGGGGTACTGGGAGGGGACTGGGGGTCACTGGGGGGCGCTGGTGTCACTGGGGGCTGCTGGTGTTAATGGGGGTGCTGGTGTCACTGGGGGCTCTGGTGTCACTGGGGGGCGCTGGTGTCACTGAGAGGCACTGGTGTCACTGGGGGTACTGGTGTTAATGGGGGACACTGGTGTCACTGGGAGGCACTGGTGTCACTGGGAGGCACTGGTGTCACTGGGGGTGCTGGTGTTACTGGGGGGCTCTGGTGTCACTGGGGGCTGCTGGTGTCACTGGGGGGCTCTGGTGTCACTGGGAGGCACTGGTGTCACTGGGGGCTCTGGTGTCACTGGGGGTGCTGGTGTCACTGGGGGGGCACTGGTGTCACTGGGAGGCTCTGGTGTCACTGGGGGGCTCTGTTGTCACTGGGAGGCTCTGGTGTCACTGGGGGGCTCTGGTGGCACTGGGGGGCACTGGTGTCACTGGGGGGCACTGGGGGGGCTCTGGTGGCACTGGGGGGGTGCTGGTGTTACTGGGGGGTGCTGGTGTCACTGGGGGGCACTGGTGTCACTGGGGGCGCTGGTGTCAGTGGGGCTTCTGGTGTCACTGGGAGTCACTGGTGTAACTGGAGGGCTCTGGTGTCACTGGGAGGCACTGGTGTCACTGGGGGGCACTGGTGTTAATGGGGGGGCACTGGTGTCACTGGGGGGCACTGGTGTCACTGAGAGGCACTGGTGTCACTGGGGGGCACTGGTGTCACTGGGAGGCTCTGGTGTCACTGGGGGGGCTCTGGTGTCCGTGCTCCAGGCGCGGCAGCTGCTGGAGAAGGAGTTCAGCGCCCTCATCAGTGCGGGCACCGACCGGCGCCTGGATGAGGTGAGCCCCCCCGCCATGGGTGCAGCCCCATGGGTGCAGCCCCATGGAACCCCGGCCTCCTGTGATGCCCCCCCCGTGTTCCCCCTCCCAGGACGGGTCGAAGCCTTTCAGCCGCTCCCCGTCCTGGCGGAAGCTGTTCCGGGAGAAGGAGCTGCGGGGGGGGGGGCCCGACCCCGAGATGCTGCCCCCCAACTTCCGGGGGGGGCCACTGAGCACCCCCCCACTGCCTTTGCGCAAACTGCAGCCTGATGGTGAGTTATGGGGGGGGTCACATGGGGGGGATAAGGGGGACTGGAGTGGTAATAGAGGGGTTATGGGGGGTAATGGGGGGATATGGGGGGGCACATGGGGGGATAAGGGGGACTGGAGTGGTAATAGAGGGGTTATGGGGGGTAATGGGGGGGTATGGGAGGGATGCGGTCCAGCACTGCGGGTTGCTAAAGCGGAGATCTGGGGAGGTAATGGGGGGACATGGGGGGGTTATAGGGGGGTAATGGGGGGGTATGGGGGGACTCATAGGGGGGGATAAGGGGGACTGGAGTGGTAATAGAGGGGTTATGGGGGGTAATGGGGGGGTATGGGAGGGATGCTGGGCAGCACTGCGGGTTGCTAAAGCAGAGATCTGGGGAGGTAATGGGGGGGACATGGGGGGGGATATGGGGGTAATGGGGCAGCAGGGGGCTTTAGGGGGGTTATACCTTTGTACTGGGGGAATGTAGGAGGATATGGGGGGTAATGGGGGGCTTATTGCATATGGGGGTATAGGGGGGTTATGGGGGGTTTGGAGGGAATGTGGGGGGTAATGGGGAGATAATGGGGGGCTACAGGGTTGTGTTACATGGCTTTATTCCACCTTCCCCCCCCCCTCGGCAGGTAACTCGCTGCCCCCCCAGAGGGGGGACGGGGTCTCGGTGCGGACGTACTCGTGTTAACGGTGAGAGCGGGACGGAAGGGGGGGGCTTAAAATAAGGGAGGGGAGGTTCCAGGTAGAGTTAATGGGGGGGGGGGGGTGGCTCTTTTGGCCCCCCCTCACTTTTCCCCCCCTTATTTCTAGGTGCCCTCGAGTGATGGATGAAGCCTGCTGGGGGGGGCCACCAAAGTCATCCACCCAAAATCCCACGCCTCCCCCCCAGGATGGGGTTTTGGGGGGGGGGGATTTGGGGGCCCCCTCGAGCCTCCTGTGTTTTCGGTTCTGCTGCTATGAATGGGGGGGGGGGGAGTTGGGGGTACCCCCCCCCCCCGAACCTACAACAGTGACACCCCCCCCCGACCCACCCCCCTCTTTTTAATGGCCTCGTTTTGGGGGGGGGGGAGGGGTGGGGGGGGTGCATGGAACAAATAAAAATGGGGGGAACCCCCCAAATGATGAGTTTGTGGCTTTGACCCCGCTTTGACCCTGTAGACCCCAGGACCCCCATTTTCCCCCTAATTCATCCCATAGACTCCCCCCGAACCCCTCAGACCCCCCCCTAAATCCACCTCGACACCCCCACAATGTCCTCTTTGACCCTATAGACCCCCTGCAACCACTCAGGACCCTCCAGTGGACCCTATAGACCCACAGGACCCCCTCCCTTCACCCTATAGCCCCCCCCCAACCCCCAATTTTCCCTGTAGCCCCCCCACAGCTCCCAGTCTATTGCCATCACTTCAGACCTTTTATTTCCAGCCCCCACCCCCTTTTGGGGGGCACGTTGGTATGCAGGGGGGCAAATGACTGCAATGGGAGGTATGTGTGACCCCCCCAAAAAGCCCCCCCTAAATCCATTCAGGCCTCCGGTACCTCGAAGAAGCTGGAGAGGGACCTGGATGGGGGCACAAAGGGGGTTAAATTGGGGAGGGGACACCCCAAAACGGGGGCAAGGGGGTGTTGGGGGGGGTTTGGGGGGGGGGCACTTACTGCAGGAAGGCCCCTGAGAGCTCATCCACGAGGCTGCCTGGAAGGGAAAAGTGGGGTCAGGAGGTGTCGGGGAGCCCCAGAATGGGTGTAAGGGGAGGGTTCGGGGGGGGGGGGGGGGGTGGTCTTGAACCTCCTTATGGGGGTTTGGGAGCTTTTGGACCACCCAAATGGGGCTAAAGGAGGGCTTGGGAGGCCCTGGCTGAGCTATAGACGGTTGGTGGGTGCTAGAGAGGGTGGGTTGGGGGTCCGGGATCCCCCCTGTGGGGTTTGGGGGGGTTTGGGGTCTTGGACCCCTTTATGGGAGTGAAGGGGGATTTTAAGTGGGAGGGTCCTGGACTCCGCTATGGGTCTAAGGGGGTGTTGGGGAGGTGTTGGACCCCCCGACATGGGGTGGGGAGGTATTTGAGTGGGGTCTGGGGGAGGTTATGGGGTGTTGGGGGGGTTCTATGGGGGTGTAGGAGGGTTTTGGACCCTCCCAAATGGGGATGGGGGGGGGGGGTTCTGGAACCACCCATGGGGGTGAATGGAGGGGTTTGAGGGGGGTCCTGGACTCTTCTATGGAGGTAAGGGGGAAGGGGTTGGGGGGATCTGGGGGGTTAGACCCCCAAATGAATCGGGGGGGCTCTTGGGGTATTGGAGGCTCTCAGAGTGTCGGGGGGGCTTTAGGGTGGTTCTGGACCCCCCCGATGGGGCTGGAAGGGGGTTTGGGGGGGGGTGTTGGGGGTCCTGGGGGGTATTTTGGGGTGAAGGGGGTCTCACCGGGCTGACAGGCCGTGTCACACAGGAGGGGACACAGGTAACAGAACTGGCAGCCCTGGGGGGGCACAGGGGGGCATCAATAGGGGTGCCAATGGAGAGCAATGGGGCGGGGGGGGGGTGTTGGTGTTACCTCGCACTGCGGGCAGGACTCCCCCTCGGCACAGGGACAGTGACCGCAGTGCTCGCAGCGCTGGAAATCGGGGGGGTCAGAGGGAGTCCGACACCCCCGGGGGGTCCTGAGCCCCACTTTGGGACCCCCAACCCCCACTTTAATGCCCTGAACCCCCCATTGTGTTCTCAGCCTCCTCCCCCCGGGTGTCCCCCCTTTTTGGGGTGCCCCCCATCGTTGTACCCAAAGAGGGGGGGATCAGGATTGTGTCGTTTCCCCCCCCGCCCCATTACCTTGCATAAGGTGCAGTAGCGGCAGATGGAGCCGGGCTGGTACCGGCCTTCATTCTCCTCCTCCTCCTCCTCCTCTTCCTCCTCACTCCCTGTTAATGGGGTGGTGGTAATGGGGGGTGTCATCCTATATTTGGGGTGTCCCCACCACTTATAGCACCCATTGACACCCCATGGCCTGACCTTCATCCTCTTTGGAGGAGGCATCATCATCATCATCATCATCATCATCTTCATCCTCCTCCTCCTTGGAGCTGGGGGGGTCACCATGGCCGTGGGGGTGCTGGCCTTCGTTGCCATGGTGGTGGTGGCTTTCATCATCATCCCCATGGTGATGGTGGCCTTCGTCTTCATCTTCATCATCACTGAGGTGGCTGGAGTGGCCCTGAGGAGGAGGAGGATGAAGGTTGGAACCTTCATCCCCCCCCTCATGGTTGTCATGGTTGTGGCCTTCATCCTCCCCATGGGGACCATCAGAAGGGTCCTTGTTGCCATGGTGATGATGGAGGTCCCCATGGCGGGGATGCTGATGGTCTTCATCACTACGAGGATGATGATGGGGTTCCAGGTTGCCATGGTGACGATGGGGGTCTCCGTCTCCATGCTGATGATGAGGAGGGGTTCCCCTGTCGCAATGGTGATGAGAGGGGGGTTCCCTGCCGCTGTCAGCATGCTGCTGCTTCCCGTTGCCATGGTGATAACGGAGCTCCCTATGGTCACGGCCGTCGCCACCCCCGTTGCCATGGTGACGGTGGGTCCCCCCATCGCTAGAGTGACACTGGTGACCAGGGGGTTCCCCGTCACCCCCCTCGTTGCCATAACGACCCTGGGATCCCCCTTCTTCTCCACCGCGATGGGGCTGCTCCCCGTTGCCATGGCGACCATGGGGAGGGGGTTCCCCCTCCGCTTTCGCACTCCCCAACAGCAACAGCCCCAACAACAGCCCCAGGAGCCCGGTCGGGGCCATGGCGGCTGCTGCCGTGAGTGACGGGCCCGGCTGCACACCTCCCCCACCCCCCACCCCCCCCGCCCCTCCCCCCCCCATCCACTCCTTCCTCACCCCATAAGCACCCACCATGGGGGTGCAAAGGGGGGAATTTGCATGTGTGTGGGGGGGGAAAGGGGCAGCACCAGCCCCATAGATCCACTTCTAACCCTCCCATAGCAAATGGACTTGCCCCACACTTGGGGGGCAGCCCCATAAGTGGGATACAAGGGGGGGGGGAGGGTGAGAAATGGGGCTATAAATAGACGCTATTGGGGGGGGGGCAGTCACACGCTGCCGCGGGGGGTTGTGGGTAATGGGGGGGACGCAGGGACATGCGGGGGCACGAAGGACGGGGGGGGGGGTGGAAGGGGGGGGACCGGCCTTGACTTGGGGGGCAGACGGGGGTGGGGGTGCGGGATAAAGAGGGTGTTCCCCCAGTGGCGTCAGCCCCACAGCAGGATGGGGGGACCACAGGTGAGTGTGTGGGGGGCACTTGTGGGGCTGGAGGGGAAAGATGGGTACTCCCCTCCATGGGGCAGATGTGGGGCAGGGGCACCCACATCAGTGGGGCAGGAGGAAGCCATGAGGTCCCTCAGCAATAGGGCAGATGTGGGGTAGGGTGATCCCCCATCAACAGGGCAGACGGAGGCCATGGGTACTCCCATCAATGGGGCAGATGTGGGGCAGGGGGAACGGCATCTCTGGGTCACTTCTGGGGCTGCTCCATAGGTGCTGGTGCTGGTGCTGCTGACGGGGACCCCCATCGCCTTGGGGACCCCCATTGCCATAGGCAGCCCCATAGCGCTGGAGGGGCCGTTGCTTGTGGGGGACCCTATGGGGAGGGGGGCCGCTGCCGAGCGCCCCTTGTGTCGCCCCATCAACGTGACAGTGGCCCTGGAGAAGGATGAGTGTCCCCAGTGCCGGGCGGTGACAACTACAGCTTGTGGGGGCTACTGCAGGACACGGGTAGGACACGGGGCAGGGGGTGTGGGGCAGGGGCTAGGGGGTATGGGGACACAGGGGGGAATGGGGTCGTGGGGAGATACTGGGGTGCTATGGGGGGGGGGGGGGTCCCCGTCTCATCCATTCCCCCCATAGGGATCTGTGTATCCATTCCACTGGGTGCTATGGGGTTACTCTAAGGCTCTAAGGTTGCTATGGGGTGCTATGGGGTGTTATTTGGGGTGCTATGGGAGGGTCCCCATCTCATCCATTCCCCCCATAGGGGTCTGTGTATCCAGTCCACTGGGTGCTATGGGGTTACTCTAAGGCTCTAAGGTTGCTATGGGGTGCTATGGGGTGTTATTTGGGGTGCTATGGGAGGGTCCCCATCTCATCCATTCCCCCCATAGGGGTCTGTGTATCCAGTCCACTGGGTGCTATGGGGTTACTATAAGGTTCTAAGGTTACTATGGGGTGCTATGGGGTGTTATTTGGGGTGCTATGGGGTGGGGGGGGTCCCCATCTCATCCATTTCCCCCATAGGGGTCCGTGTGTCCAGTCCATTGGGTGCTATGGGGTTACTATAAGGTTCTAAGGTTACTATGGGGTGCTATGGGGTGTTATTTGGGGTGCTATGGGGCGGGGGGGGGTCCCCATCTCATCCATTCCCCCATAGGGGTCCGTGTATCCACTCCACTGGGTGCTACGGGGCTACTCTAAGGTTCTAAGGTTACTATGAGGTGCTATGGGGTGTTATTTGGGGTGCTATGGGGGGGTCCCCTGTCTCACCCCATCATTCCTTCCCCCACAGGAGCAGGTGCCCTGCAGCCCGCTGGGCGCTGTGGGTTCTATGGGTCACTCTAGGGCTCCACAGGCTTCTACAAGCATCGCCCCATGCTCAGGAGCCCGTGTACCGCAGCCCCCTGGGCGCTATGGGGCGCTACTGAGTTACTATAGGGCTCTATGGGTCCCAGCAGGGCTCTATGGGTCTCTCTGCCCACAGGAGCCCGTGTACCGCAGCCCTCTGGTCTCTATGGGGCGCTATTGAATTACTATAGGGCTCTATGGGTCCCAGCAGGGCTCTATGGGTCCCAGCAGGGCTCTGTGGGTCCCAGCAGGGCTCTGTGTCTCTCTCCCCGCAGGAGCCCGTGTACCGCAGCCCGCTGGGCTCTATGGGGCGCTATTGAGTGTCTATAAGGCTCTATGGGTCCCAGCAGGGCTCTATGGGGTGCTATTGACTGTCTATAGGGCTCTATGGGGCGCTATTGAGTGTCTATAGGGCTCTATGGGTCTCTCCCCGCAGGAGCCCATGTACCGTAGCCCGCTGGGCTCTATGGGGCGCTATTGAGTGTCTATAGGTCTCTATGGGGCTGTATTGAGTTACTATAGGGCTCTATGGGGCTGTATTGAGTGCCTATGGGGCTCTATGGGGCTGTATTGTGTGACTATGGGGCTCTATGGGTCTCTCCCCGCAGGAGCCTGTGTACCGCAGCCCGCTGGGCTCTATGGGGCTGTATTGAGTTACTATAGGGCTCTATGGGGCTGTATTGAGTGTCTATGGGGCTCTATGGGGCTGTATTGTGTGTCTTTGGGGCTCTATGGGTCTCTCCCCGCAGGAGCCCGTGTACCGCAGCCCGCTGGGCTCTATGGGGCTGTATTGTGTGTCTATGGGGCTCTATGGGGCTGTATTGTGTGTCTATGGGGCTCTATGGGGCTGTACTGTGTGTCTATGGGCTCTATGGGTCTCTCCCCGCAGGAGCCCGTGTACCGCAGCCTGCTGGGCTCTATGGGGCTGTATTGTGTGTCTATGGGGCTCTATGGGGCTGTACTGCGTGTCTATGGGGCTCTATGGGGCTGTACGGTGTGTCTATGGGGCTCTATGGGTCTCTCCCCGCAGAAGCCCGTGTACCGCAGCCCGCTGGGCTCTATGGGGCTGTATTGTGTGTCTATGGGGCTCTATGGGGCTGTACTGTGTGTCTATGGGGCTCTATGGGGCTGTATTGTGTGTCTATGGGGCTCTATGGGGCTGTACTGTGTGTCTATGGGGCTCTATGGGGCTGTATTGTGTGTCTATGGGGCTGTACTGTGTGTCTATGGGGCTCTATGGGGCTGTATTGTGTGTCTATGGGGCTGTACTGTGTGTCTATGGGGCTCTATGGGTCTCTCCCCGCAGGAGCCCGTGTACCGCAGCCCGCTGGGCTCTATGGGGCTGTATTGTGTGTCTATGGGGCTCTATGGGGCTGTACTGTGTGTCTATGGGGCTCTATGGGGCTGTGCTGTGTGTCTATGGGGCTGTACTGTGTGTCTATGGGGCTCTATGGGGCTGTACTGTGTGTCTATGGGGCTCTATGGGTCTCTCCCCGCAGGAGCCCGTGTACCGCAGCCCGCTGGGCTCTATGGGGCTGTATTGTGTGTCTATGGGGCTCTATGGGGCTGTATTGTGTGTCTATGGGTCTCTATGGGGCTGTATTGTGTGTCTATGGGGCTCTATGGGGCTGTACTGTGTGTCTATGGGGCTCTATGGGGCTGTGCTGTGTGTCTATGGGGCTGTACTGTGTGTCTATGGGGCTCTATGGGGCTGTGCTGTGTGTCTATGGGGCTGTACTGTGTGTCTATGGGGCTCTATGGGTCTCTCCCCGCAGGAGCCCGTGTACCGCAGCCCGCTGGGCTCTATGGGGCTGTATTGTGTGTCTATGGGGCTCTATGGGGCTGTATTGTGTGTCTATGGGGCTCTATGGGGCTGTACTGTGTGTCTATGGGGCTCTATGGGGCTGTGCTGTGTGTCTATGGGGCTGTACTGTGTGTCTATGGGGCTCTATGGGTCTCTCCCCGCAGGAGCCCGTGTACCGCAGCCCGCTGGGCTCGCCGCCCCAGGCCGCCTGCACGTACCAGGGGCTGCGCTACGAGCGGTGGCTGCTCGGGGGGTGCCCGCCCGGCATCGACGCCTCCGTCCCGGTGCCCGTGGCCCTCGGCTGCCGCTGCGGCCGCTGCCCCATGGCCGCTGCCGACTGCACCGTGCAGGGCCTGGGCCCGGCCTTCTGCGGGGCCCCGGCCGGCTTCGGGCCGCCCTGATGGATCCCCCCCCCCGGCCCGCAGTGGTTCTGCCCTCGGTACCGGACCCCAGCGGGATGGGGCTCAATAAAGGGACCCTGCGGGGGGTTCCCGCTGCCCGGAGGGCTCGGCTGCCGCAATGGGACGGGGGGGTCTGCTCGGGACGCCAGCGGGGGACCGGCAGCAGGAGCTGCGGGGAGCGGGGTCAGCAAAGAGGCTCTCGGGGGAGAGGGGACCGGGGAGGATATAGAGGGAAGGATCTATGGGTCAGATCTAGGGGCAGGATCTATGGGGTAGGTCTATGGGTCAGGATATGTAGGGAAGGATCTATGGGTCAGATCTAGGGGCAGGATCTATGGGGTAGGTCTATGGGTCAGGATATGTAGGGAAGGATCTATGGGTCAGATCTAGGGGGCAGGATCTATCGGGCAGGATCTATACGGAAGGATCTATGGGGCAGGATCTATAGGGCAGGATCTATGGGTCAGGATATATAGGGAAGGACCTATGGGTCAGATCTAAGGGGCAGGATCTATGGGTCAGATCTATGGGGTGGATCTACAGGGCAGCTATAAAAGGGAGAATCTATGGGTCACACCTTATCCCACACCTCCTCCTCGGCATCAAGGGCACTGCACATATTGGGGTTCATGGCTGCATTGGAGACCAGGATGTCAAAGCCCCCATAAGCGCCAAGGCCTGGGGGTGGGGGGCGGGGGGATGGACCCATAAGTGTGGGGCTGGGACCCACAAGTGCCCCCATTGACACCCTACAGAGCTCACCTTATGCACGAGTGCCTGCTGGTCCTGGGGCTGCCCCACTGGACACACGCAGCCGCTCACATGCTCCAGCACCGGCGCCCACAGCCATGCCAGCGCCGCCTCCATGTGCTCGGCCAGCTGCGAGCTCAGCACCACGCAGGCGCCCACCCCGCTCAGCGCCGCCAGCCCGATGCTGCAGGGGGGGCAATGGGGCACTATGGGGCGCGATGGGGCGCTATGGGGCTCTATGGGGTCTCTGTGGGTGGCTATGGGAGGGCACAGGCAGCGGGTTGCCGTGTGTCCGGCAGGGGGCGGTATAGTGCCGCAGGGGGCGGGGTCAGCCAAGGCCACGCCCCCTCTGCTCTATGGGGGCTTTATGAGCGTCCTGGTTTAAACCCAACCACGCAGCTCCTTCACTCGCTGCCCCCCTTCTTGCCCTCCCCCTGCTCCCGGAGGGACGGAGAGGGGAATGGAAAGGAATGGAACCGCCACGGGTTGAGATAGGAACAGTTCAGTAACTGAGGTATCACACAAACCACTGCTGCTACCACCGATGGTAATAATGACAAAGGAAATAACAAGGGAAGAGAATACAACGCCTCAACACCAGCCGACCGATAACTCGCCCCACTCCCCCCAGCCGAGCACCGACCTCGTCCAACCCTGCAGTGAACTCACCCTTCCAAGTAACTACCCCTTACATCCTGGCCATGCCGTGCTGTGCTATGGATACCTCTTTGGTCAGTTGGGGTCAGGGGTCCTGCCTCTGCTTCCTCCCAGCCTCCCCTCCTCCCTGGCAGAGCATGAGGCTCACAAAGTCCTTGGCCAGACCAAACATTCGAGCAGCAACTGAAAACATCGGCATTATCAGCACTGTGCCCAGGCCAAAAATCAGAACACAGCACTGTACTAGCTGCTAAGAAGGAGAAAAATGACTGCTGCTGCTCAACCCAGGACATTATCCACCCCTTATTCCATACCATTCACGTCATGCTCAGATCCCACATCTTCAATATGCCATCACTCTTACATATAGATATACATCTACATACACACAGAGAAAAAGATCATTTCTTAGTGCATGGACCAGTCCATGTAAAGCTGCTGAGTCCATCTGGTCCATGATGTCAGGCTCCATCTCTTGTTACAGTCTCTCAGAGCAGGAGAGGCTGTGTGCAGTGTTCACACTCGTGAATAACCTGGGCAATAGTGTCCATTGCTAAGTCCACCCCTCGATTATGAGTCCATCTCTATGTTGCATCTCTGCCCTGATGGCCTAAAGAGTCATGGCCCACCGGGCTCAAAATAATTCACTGTCCCCTTCAGCAGTTTCTGCAGCTTGGTGCTGGGGACCCCATAGAGCCGCCTTCCATCTCCGATGCTTCCACAGCACTGGAGGGGCCCAGTGGACCAGATACTTGCTCATCCTGTCCCACACACCCTGCCACTCACGGCTGTCCAGCCTTGGGGAAGATCTCTCGTTCCCCCCATATTGTGGTCTAACCCCAGACAAGACCCAAACCCGACTCTGCTTAACTTCTGAGATCAGACAAAATGGTCGTGGGTAGAACACCCTCTGTGTGTGTGCCACCAGGCTGATCCCCATCACAACCAGCAGGCAGGTCCCAAGGGTACCCACAGGCCATTCGAACCCTTCAGAACTCTCCAATGACGCTGCTGTGCTTGTCCCTGGGGCTGGTGCAGCTGCTGTGCCTGCCGGCTCTCCCACCACCAGCTTCTCTTTCCCTGGGCACAGCTCTTCCTCCCCTGCCCTGCTGGGAGATGCTGCGGGGACTCCTGCATCCTCCCGGGGCTCGGCGGGCGGCTGCTCTCGGTCATCCCGGGGCTCCGTTCCTCCGCGGGGCTCGGCCCCTCCGCGGGGCTCGGCCCCTCCGCGGGGCTCGGCTCCTCGGCCGCCTCCTCCGCTGCTCGGCAGCCGCCTCTTCCCTGGCCTCCGGCCCCGCTTCGGCCGCCGCCGGCTCCCGGGGCCGCTCCCCCTCGGCTCCCCGCAGCCTCACGAAGACGGAGGCGAGGACAAGGGCCAGGGCGGTGCAGAGCAGCGGGACGGCCGGGTACAAGTCCACGGCCACGGCCATCACACCCTGCTGCCGGAGCCCACCCGTATTACAAGCCATTGCCATAAAGCACAGTGAAACAAGAATCATAGAAGCATAGAATAGTTAGGGTTGGAAAGGACTTCAACATCATCCAGTTCCAACCCCCTGCCATGGGCAGGGACACCTCACACTAAACCATCCCACACAAGGCTACATCCAACCTGGCCTTGAACACTGCCAGGGATGGAGCACTCACAACCTCCCTGGGCAACCCATTCCAGTGCCTCACCACCCTAACAGGAAAGAATTTCCTCCTTAGATCCAATCTAAACTTCCCCTGTTTAAGTTTGAACCCGTTACCCCTTGTCCTGTCACTACAGTCCCTGACAAAGGGTCCCTCCCCAGCAACCCTATAGGGCCCCTCCAGATACTTGAAGGCCACTATGAGGTCTCCACGCAGCCTTCTCTTCTCCAGGCTGAACAGCCCCAACTTCCTCAGCCTGAACCTTAACCCAAGCCCCACACTTGATAAACACTATCACAGCAAATACCGGCTCTAAGTAATGTACAGCACTCTGAACCTGTGAGATCAAGAGGAACACCTTTGAGAGCCAATAAATCAGCATTGTGACGAATGACTATTAATCCGGTCATCTCTGTTGTTATCTCAACCCTTCGAGCCCCATGTTGGGTGCCAAAAAGAACTGTCCTGGTTTAAACCAATCCACACAGCTCGTCCACTCACCCCCCCAGGACACTCCCTCAGTTTCTATGGCCGGAGGTGTTATTGGCCTACCGGGCAGAAAAGAATTTCTATTAGAGTGTATAATTTGTAATATAGATAAATAAGCCTTCTTGTTATGATAATGCATAATAATTTTAATTATAAATTATTATTAAATGTGACGGCTAGAGTTAGGGTCAGGAACAGGGGTTTAGGTCAGGGATAGGTAGGGTTTAGGGTTAGGGTGAGGGTTTGACAAAGATCACAGCATCACAGGAGGGAGGGGGCAAGGACATGCGGAGTTTGGGGGATGCCAGTGGAGTTTTGGGGGCTCAGGAGATGTTTTAGGGTGTCTTTTGGGTGTTGTGAGGTTGTTTGGGGTTTTTTTTTGAGGTGTTCCAGTGGTGTTTCTGGTTGTTATGGGTGTGTTTTAGAGTGCTCCATTAGAGCAGGATGCTCCAAGCCCCTGTGTCCAACCTGGCCTTGAACACCGCCAGGGATGGGACAGCCACAGCTCCTCTGGGCACCCTGTGCCAGCGCCTCAGCACCCTCACGGGGGAACAATGCCTTCCTAATGTCTGATACAAATCTGCCCTCTTTCAGTTTATAGCCATTCCCCCTTGTCCTATCCCTACGGGTTCTTGCAAACACCCCCTCTCCAAATTTCTTGTCAGCTCTGTTTAGGTATGGGCTTTGTAAGGTCTCCCTGGAGCCTTCTCTTCTCCAGGCTGAACAAGCCCAGCTCTGTCAGCTGTCATCACCAGAGACGTGCTCCACCCCTTAGAGCATCTTTGTGACCCTTCATAAGCCCCTCATTGTAGGATCATAAGAGAACAGAGGCTGGGAGGTTGGAAGGGACCCCAGGAGGTCTTAAGTCCAGCCCATCAGGAACAGGATCAGAGCAAGAGGTTCAAGGCTTGATTCAGTCTGAGCTGGAAATCCCCAAGGCCAGAGACTGCACAGCCTGTCTGGGTGACCTGATGCAGCACTTGCCTGAGCCTAGGGGAACAAGGTTTCCTTCTGTCCTGGCTGAACCTCTCCTCTGTCACTATCCCCCCTTTCCTTTTGTCCTCTCAGCAGGCACCATGGCGAGGAGCCTGGCTCTGTATTCTCCATGTCCTCCTTGCCGCTGCAGGCAGCCAGTGCCCGGCAGCCTTCACTTCCCAAGATCCCAGGTCCCCATCAGCCTTCCCTCCTCCGGGCTGGACAAGCCCAGCTCCCGCAGCCTATCCCCACAGGCACCGTGCTCCAGTCCCTCCTGTCCTGAGGGGCTGTTGCTAAACCCACTCCTTCTTGCCAGTAGCGTTCCTGAACTGGGGATCTGAAACGTGGATGGAGTATTCCAGAGCATCCCTTCCCTTGTTCTCCTGCCGTGCTCCTGGTCATACAGCCCGCGATGCTGCTGTCCTGCCTTGCTGCCAGGGCACACGCTGCCTCCTGGCCAGCTCCTGCCCACTGAGATCCTTCCCATGGGCAGCTCCCAGCCAGGCAGCCCCAGCCTGTGCCATTGCAGGGCAGTCCCCTGCAGGGACCCCTGTGTTCCCTGCCCTCCTGCCCACAACACCCTGTGGGGTCTGCAGCTGCCCCAGTGCCATCCCATCTCCACACACCAGCACAACAGCCCTGGTCCTTGGGCTCCTCAAGAGCTGTTCCTGTGCCAGTCCCAGAGCTGGAGCAGCCAGAAAGCTGATCTCATTTCCCTTCGTTTCTGCCATGTGAGGACAGAGCACAGAGAAGAAGTTGCTGCAGCATCATTTAGTTTACTCAAATACAGTGAGAGAGCTTCACTGACAGAAAGTCTGTGGGTCACAAAACACGAGCGGCTACTTAAGCAAGAGGGGATGAAAATTGACATTTCTATGAAGACAACATCATCACAAATTGAAACAGGAAAACAAATGTAAAGCAGCAAAGACAGATGCGGCCTGTCATGAATTACACTGGGAGCCCTTTGCAGAGGACAGCAGGCAGTGTGTGGCTGCTGAAACACATCCAGTCACCAGCTTCCTCACAGCAACCTTGAGCTCCTGGTTCCTCAGGCTGTAGATGAGGGGGTTCACTGCTGGAGGCACCACCGAGTACAGCACTGACACCACCAGATCCAGGGACGGGGAGGAGGTGGAGGGGGACTTCAGGTAGGTAAATGCTGAAGTGCTGACAAGCAGTGAGAGCACGGCCGGGTGAGGGAGGCACGTGGAAAAGGCTTTGTGGCGTCCCTGCTCAGAGGGGATCCTCAGCACGGCCCTGAAGATCTGCACATAGGACCCCACAGTGAAAACAAAACAGCCGAGTCCTAAAAAGACACTTAGCACAAGAAGCGCAACTTCCCTGAGGTAGGAGTGTGAGCAGGAGAGCTTGAGCATCTGGGGGATTTCACAGAAGAACTGCTCCACAGCATTGCCTCGGCAGAGGGGTAGTGAAAATGTATTGGCTGCGAGCAGCAGAGCAGTGAGAAACCCAGTGCCCCAGGCAGCTGCTGCCATGTGCACACAAGCTCTGCTGCCCAGGAGGGTCCTGTAGTGCAGGGGCTTGCAGATGGCCACGTAGCGGCCGTAGGCCATGACAGTGAGAAGATAAAACTCAGCTGCAAAGAAGACAAAGAGCTGTGCAACACAACCTGTGTAGGAGATGGCCCTGGTGTCCCAGAGGGAATTGGCCATGGATCTGTGGACAGTGGTGGAGAAGCAGCCCATGTCCAGCAGGGAGAGGCTGAGGAGGAAGAAGTACATGGGGGTGTGGAGGTGCTGGTCACAGGCTGTGCTGGGGATGATGAGGCCGTTGCCCAGGAGCGCAGCCAGGGAGATGCCCCATGTCCTGGGTTCCACAGTAGCAGTTATTTTTTCTCCCCCTTAGGAGCTAGTACAGTGCTGTGTTTTTATTTTTTGGCCTGGGAACAGCGCTGATAACGCCGATGTTTTCAGTTGCTGCTCGAATGTTTGGTCTGACCAAGGACTTTCTGAGCCTCATGCTCTGCCAGGGAGGAGGGGAGGCCGGGAGGAAGCAGAGACAGGACACCTGACCCAAGCTAGCCAAAGAGGTATTCCATACCACAGCACGTCATGCCCAGGATGTAATGGAGAGGGTCCCAGAAGGGCTGAGGGACTGCAGGGTTGGACGAGGTATCGGTCGGTGCTCGGTTGGGTGGGGTGGGGGAGTTATTGGTCGGCTGGTGTTGAGGTGTTGTATTCTCTTCCCTTGTTATTTCTTTTATCATTATTATCAATGGTGGTTGCAGTAGTGGTTTGTGTTATACCTTAGTTACTGAACTGTTCTCAACCCGTGGGAGTTACATTCTTTCAATTCTCCTTCCCATCCCTCCAGGAGCAGGGGGAGGGCAAGAAAGGAGGGGGGGTGGAGCGAGTGAACGAGCTGTGTGGTTGGGTTTAAACCACGACACACAGTTTAAAATGAATTGTCGCCAAGATCCATGGATTTGTGATGGGCAAGCACTATGGCCTAACTAAAACCTGAAACCCACAGCACAGACTTGAAGAAGCTCTTCTACCTGCAGGGCTGAGTAAGCACAGCACTTTCTAAGATTAAGTCCTGTTCTTACTAGTGTTGTTCACAGTTTACAGATGTGCAGCGTATTCTTTCGCTATTTAAAAAGGGAAAGTAATTTGTCAGGCGTGTGGCACAGGAAATCTTCACCATAAACACTGTGAGACTTGTGCAAGCAAGCTGCCTGAAATACAGACACTGGGGATTCTTCCATCAATCACACTAGGCTTAATCAAATAAAAGCACAAAGTTCTTTTTCTCTGGAAAACTGAGGCCATAGCCCTGTGTCCCTGTTATAAAAGCAAAGCTTCCCTCCCTCATGGGCTATTCAAGGCGGTACTCCCACAGATCCTCCATCATGAATGTCCAGCCAAACAGAAGCACGGTTTTGAGTCCCTCCTGTGTAAGTCAGGATTGTGTGTGCCATTGTGAAAGCTCAGAAGGCTTTTAGAAAATGGGTATTCTTGGCTCCAAGGGAGTGTTGTTTGTGCTCAGATTATTTTCAATTGCAGTAGAAAACTTGAGTGTCTACATCAGGAAGACAATTTTTGTTGTTTTCCATTATTTTGTGAAAATAAAATATTCTTTTATATTATTTCTCTTACCTCCATTTGCATCTCCATCTCTGCGTGCATACAGCTCCTCTGCTTGGATTTGGCTGTGACTGTCTAAAGGATGGGAAATAGCTGAGAGTTAATTCGTTCTCATGACTGAGAGTCACACCACCTTATGGTTTTGTCACAGTGTATTTGGCCGCGGTGCCTGGTCAATTGTGGAGAGCTTTGCAAAGGACTGGCTGCGTGGCAGAGGCCATGCAGATGGTGATACGCTGCAGCTGGTGCAAATCTCAGATGGAAAAGCACAAGGGAGCAAGATGAGTGCGCCCTGGAGATAAACCACAGCAGAAGCAGAACAATAATTAAGTTTGTGACCTTCAAGTTGCTTAATGTTTATCTTACTGACCAGACTCCTTGTCCCTGATCCAATTTTGTGCCCTGTTTTGCTGAATTTCTTTACTGTATCTTTAACCAATAATCTTGTAACATGTAAAAGCTATAAACCAATGATATTGTAACATGCAAAAGCTATAAGCTACTAATCTCTCTGTAATCAAACTATAAACATGCAAGCAAGGTATATAAGCATCCAGCTGCTTAGCAAGAGACGAGACTTCTAAAGCAAGTTATGCTCGTGTCTCCCAGCTCTTTGCGACAGTCAATGATCTCAGTGCGGCCAACACGGAGATGATGAGATACTGCACAGCCCCATGAGTAAACAGTGAGAGAGCTGGCATAAAGCCCCTTGTGTTTCTAAGGGTATTAAAGCAGGAGCCTCTTGTAGCTGGATCTGAAGCCTCACCTATGGGTGGATGAACCTCATAGGAACTTTCCCAATTACCCGAGACTCCCGCCATCGGCTGCAATGGGGCTTCCCATCTGAAGTGTCTGCCAGGAGAGTGGTTCGGTGGTGACTGGGGATGTGTTTCTTCTTAATCTCTGTTCTCTCTATGCAGTATTTACTTGATGCAATGCTAATTGACCTCTGTGCTTTACTTCTATACGTATACACAGTTTGGGTTTTTGTGCTTATTTACTGCATAGAAATATCTTGTCTCTAAATTGCAGAGACATCAGTTTTGATAGGTGGACCACTCGGTGGATAAAGAACTGGCTGCATGGCCGCACAAAGAGTTGTGGTCAATGGCTCAATGTCCGGCTGGAGACCAGTAACGAGTGGTGTCCCTCAGGGATCAGTGTTGGGACCGGTCTTGTTCAACATCTTTGTCAGCGACAAGGACAGTGGGATTGAGTGCGCCCTCAGCAAGTCTGCCGATGACACCAAGCTGTGTGGTTCAGTTGATACGCTGGAGGGAAGGGATGCAATCCCCGCTATACTATGTTGTGCTGCGCTATGCTATTCCATTTTAATCCCTGCACTGATCATTAGTCAAATAATGAAGAGCCTGTTATTTGCCTGAATGGTTAGATGATTTTTCAGCACCAGAATAGTTTTTAAGGGCACACAATGGCTCCAAGTGGAAACAGGATATAATGTCATTTATTTCATTTCACATATTAGACGATATTCCTCACATTGACGGTAGTGAGACACTGGCAGAGTCTTGCCCTGAGAAGCTGTATCTGCCCCATCCCTGGCAGTGTTCAAGGCCAGTTTGGACACAGGGGCTTGGAGCAAGCTGCTCCAGTGGAAGCTGTCCCTGCCCGTGGCAGGGGTTGGAGCTGGATGAGCTTTAAGGTCCCTTCCGGCCCAACCCAGTCTGGGATTCCATGATTCTCTGCTGTGTGAATGTCGGTCACTCTCCAGTTCCTGTATGTGGCCGTGACGCCCTGTTCCATTGCCCAGGTTGAGCTGTGACCCCTCTCATGCTCCACCTCTGACCAAAGGCACTGAGGAAGAGCAGCCTGTGAGGCACCTCCCTGAGCCGGCTGGGCAGAGGCTGTTCCCCCCCTGACAACTCCCGGAGCACCCCTGGGTGCCCAGTGGCCATCCTCACAGGTAAGATTTAGGGAGAAACCCTCTGCTGCACCCACAAAACCTGTCAGGTCCCCCATATCTCCAGTTCTCCCCTCCCCAATGATCTCTGGGGTGGTCTCTGGTGGCCGTAGCCCCTGTTTAGGGCTCCATTGGTCCCCCAAATGACTCTGCCCCCTGCAGAGCTTGGGGACACTCCCATGAACCTCCAAATCCCCCCAAACCTCCAGTTCCCTTCTGAACCCCAAATCCACCCCATTTACTGCCATGGGCCAACAGCGCCACTGAAGAGTCAGGGTACACTGGAACAAATGTAAGCCCTAGTTTTGGGACACTGGGTGTTCCCCAAATCCCTGCACCACACTGCTGGTCTTTGGGGATCTCCCTCAACACCCAAATCCCCTCTGAATCCCCAAACTCTTCCCTTTCAACACATCTCCACCCTGAGGGAACGTTGCTCACCCAAGAGCGACTCAGGGTGCCATGGGATCCAGGTACCCCCCATTTTCGGCACATGGGAGCTCCCCCAATATAATGTGCCTCCTACATCGAGTTTTGGGGAACCCCCCATCCCAAACCTCCAAATGTTCCCTGAATGCCAAAATCCCTCTGAAACCCCAAATTCCTCCCATTTCCTGCAACGGGGTTACCTAGGACATCTAATGAGATTCGGCTGCCCTGGGACTGATGGACCCCCATTTTCGGGAGATGGCGAGTCCCCCAAATAACTGAGCCACCCTGAGGCATTTTAGGGACCAGCCTGATTCCCCCAAATCCTCCCAGGATCCCCCAAAATCTCACAAAACTGAGAGCTTGCTGCTCCCATGCCACACTGGCTCAGCGCAGTGGCACAGACCCACTAAAAAAGGGGTGTCCTGAAAAGCGGGAACCCCCAGCACCCACTCTGGGGGTCCCCCAAGACGCTCTTAGTCTCCAAATCCACTGGAGGTACCCCAGTATTGCTTTGTGTTTAGTAATGAATTCAGGGGAGTGAGAGGGGGTGTATCCCCCAAAAGGGTTACCCCAATAAAGGGGCAGCCCAAAGCCACGCTGTCCCCCCCCAAAGGGCCCTAGAAGCCTCAAAGCAGTTGTAGTTTCCCCCAGAATCCTGGGGTACCCCAAATCTACCTGAAGCACCACAAGAGCAGGCAGGACTGCCAAACATGACCAGCACCCCCCCATCACCCCAGGCCCTCCCAAATGAATCTGGGGACCCAAATCCTAGAGACGGCCCCACTAAACGCCCCCATTCCAAAGGGGGATGCCCCCAAAAAGCTGCTCGCCCCCTAAAGACACCAGCCCCAAAATGCTCCTTGTTGCCCCCAAACCAGACCCCATGAGGCTTTCCAACTGCTCCCACGCCCCCAGCGTTGACCTGCTGGAGGGTAGGAAGTTCTGCAGAGGGATCTGGCCAGGCTGGATCCAAGGGCTGTGGCCAAGGGATGAGGTTCAAGAAGGCAAAGTGCCGGGTCCTGCACTTGTTCCACAACAAACCCTGCAATGCTCCAGGCTTGGGGAAGAGCGGCTGGAAACTGCTCATGGGAAAGGAACTGGGGGAGCTGATTGATGGAGCTGAGCATGAGCAGCTTGAGCCCAGGCAGCCAGGGAGCCCCCAGCATCCTGGGCTGTATCAGCACCAGTGCGGCAGCAGGGCCAGGGCAGGGGCTGTGCCCTGCACTGGGCACTGCTGAGGCTGCACCTCGAATCCTGTGCTCAGTTCTGGGGCCCTCACTCCAAGAGAGACTTTGAGGTGCTGGAGTGGGGCCAGAGAAGGGCAATGGAGCTGATGCAGGGCCTGGAGCACAGCGGTGATGGGGAACGGCTGAGGGACCTGGGGGGTTCAGGCTGGAGAAGAGAAGGCTCGGGGGGAACCTGATCACTCCCTGCAACTGCCTGACAGGAGGATGGAGCCAGGAGGGGCCGGACTCTGCTCCCAAGGAACAAGGGATGGGACAAGAGGAACCGGCCTCAAGCTGCACCAGGGCAGGTTTAGATGGAGCTGAGGAGCAATTCCTTCCCCAGAGGGTGCTCAGGCATTAGTACAGGCTACCCAGGGCAGGGCTGCAGTCATCGTCTGTGCAAGTATTCACAAACTGTGTAGATAAGGGTTAGCAGTGGCCTTGGCAGTGCTGAGATAAGAGATGGACTTGATGAGTTTAAAGGTCTGTTCCAACCTGGCTGATTCTATGATTCTGAGATCCCTTTTGCTGAGGCACTGCTGAACCAGGCATTTTCTGTTGGTGTTCCTTCGGTGAAGGGAGGTGCTTCTAAACCCGGTGAGGGTTTGAAAGGTTGTTGTAACGCTGATGGCTCTGCATTTACTATCTGGAGTAGTTTTGAAACTTTAGCATGTCCAAGTAATTTCACTTCCTCTGCAACCCCTGGTAAGTAGTCATGCCATTTTCTGACAGTGGGTTTGTGAAACTCCATCCTGAGGAGCAGTTGCTTTCGAAATACTGTCAAGTAAATGGAATGCATCTCTGGTTTGTACTGGTTGTTCTTGATCAGTGTTTGCAGTTTGTTTTACTCCTGGGACTAAAGACAAGAGTCTCAGTATCTCAGTTCGGGGACTTTAAATCAGGTGACTTGAACATTTAAGGTTTTTTTTTGTCAGTGAGGGCCAGTTTGAATAGGTCACAGGAAGAGCTATGCTCAACAAAACCCCATTCTACTATGAGAGGGTGGGGGCGTGTGTGTGGGTGCACAGGCCCCAGTGACTGGTATGGTTTTAATTCCTGTATAAAGGTATTTCCTGCTTCCCCATGTTCTGGACTCCATTCCCATGGCTTTCTCTTTCGTAAGACTGAGTACAGTGGGTGAGCAACAGTAGAGAATCCAGGTCCATGTTTCCTCCACTATCCTGGAGGAACCATATGCTATTGTAATTTCTTCCTAGACTGGGGCATCTGACCTTGTTCTGTTTTTCTAAAGGTGTCTGCAGGAATCACTACACTGCTGCTTTACACTGCTGCTGTTACTGCAGTTCTTTGGGGCAATCTCCTCCGATTAAGGCATCATCTACATAACGGTACATTTTCACATTCTGGTGAAGCAAGACCTCCTGTGGGTTTGTTGTGTGCTTGGGAGGGAGCTGAGTCCCATTGCAGCCCCAGGGCTACAATCCCGGGATGAGACGCCTCAACTAACCAGGCTGAATCCCTTCCACCAGCAGGGGTAAAGGAGACACCTGGCTGTCCTGTCTAACGATGGGACAAGAAACAGGCTGCCTGCGGAAGTGTTTGGGTCACCATCCCTGGATGTATTTAAAAGACATGGTTCTAAGGGACATGATTAATGTGTTGAATTGCCTGTGTTTGGTTAGTGGTGGAATCAAAGTTCTTATGGGTCTTTTCCAGTGTAAACGATTCCATGATTCTACAAAATCTTGTCATTTAGTCCAAACTGTCCCTCAGCAGAGAAATGGCACCGCAGGAAGGCAGTGTGTCTGCCAGCTGAGAGAGGAAACATCAGGGCTTGCTTCAGGCTGTTTCCCATGGTGCTCCCCTGGAGCCCCAGGGAGCCCAAAGGGGCAGGGGCAGAGGTAGAGCCACCTTGGGCTGCGCCTCTGCTGCTAAGCTGGGCCAGTCTCTTGGGATGCAGATAGATGCTGGCAAGTGGGCAGCACTGCGGAGAGATAGCTCTGCCCAGGAGTAAGGCTGGGGCACTGCCTGCAGACACCGAGGGGACAGGAACCAGCGGAGAGAGGTTAAAGGCAGTCTGGAGTGGGTGGACAGAGCTGAGCTTGTTCACAGAGAAATCTTCACAACTATGATCATAGTAAGTGTGTGGCAGCAGCAAAATTAAGATGAGTATCCTGGAGAGATCTTGTAGAGCTGGTACATCGTGTGACTGATGGGACCTCTCCAGGCTTTTCTGTTGGGGAACTGGAGAACTTGCTGCAGAACAAGGCTTCCCTCTGCACCATGTGAGTGACAGGGCAAGCCAGGTCCCTTGTTCCGGGGCTGGCTGCATGGTGTGAATGTGGGTGTGCAGCCAGGGGTGTCCAGTGCTGTCCTTGTGAGCAAGGTCCCTGCAGCCCAGGGGCTGTGTGCAGGGGCAGGGACTCTGCTGCCTGCCAGGGTCAGCACTCAGCCTGCCTGGGAGCTCCCCAAGGCTCTGGGAGAGAGGCTGGAGGGGAGAAAGATTGACCCCAGCGGCGCAGCTGAAGGGTGTTGCTGCTGTAAGAGAGAGTGCTGTGTGGGTCAGGGTTAGTCACAGCTCCAGGTCAGCCCAGGACATTTCCAAGGGGACTTTCCAAGAGGAAATGGAAGGCAGGGGTTGCTATACAGACAAGGAGCTTTTCTGAGCCTGTGTTCTCAGATTCCTATTTGGGATGAATCTGTGGGTAGAAATGAAAAGGAGCTCTCATGCTTGAAGAAGTCTTCAAGATTCCCAAGGTGTAACCTTTAGCGACCAGCAGGTCTGATATGAGCATCCTGAAGTGCCTTCAGCCACTCCCTCTGCCTATGGACAACACCAGCATCATCCATCAGGCTTGGTCTGACCTACCCTTATCCACCTGCAAACAGGGACACGTGCCCAGGCAGTTCCCTTAAAACAGGCATGTTTATGGAGGACCAGGGTGAGTGCAGAGAGGTTCACATGAGGTCTGTGAGCACTCACAGGGAAAGACAGAGGACAGGGAAACACCTCCCAGCAGGAAAATCTCCAGGTAGCAGTAGATGTGATCTGGGAACTAAACCCAGAAGTGCTGTGGCAGGGAGCATTCATAACTGTCACATTGAACAGTGTTCCCTAACTTGTCACAGTGGTTTTTTTTTTCCCCTAAGTTAGGACAGCAGATGTCCAATGGCAGCTGCATCGCCCAGTTCCTCCTCCTGCCAGACATGCAGGAGCTGCAGCTTTGGCACTTCTGGCTCTTCCTGGGCATCTCCCTGGCTGCACTTCTGGGCAATGGCTTCATCATCACCAGCACAGCCTGCGACCAGCACCTCCACACCCCCATGTACTTCTTCGTCCTCAGTGTCTCCCTGCTGGACCTGGGCTGCATCTCCATCACTGTCCCCAGATCAATGGGCAATTCCTTCTGGGACACCAGGGTCATCTCCTACACTGGTTGTGCCGCATAGGTCTTTTTCTTTCTCTTTTTTATCTTAACTGAGTTTTCTCTCCTCACCATCATGTCCTACGATTGCTACGTGGCCATCTGCAAGCCCCTTCACTACGGGACCCTCCTGGGCAGCAGAGCTTGTGTCCACATGGCAGCAGCTGCCTGGGGCACTGGGTTTCTCACTGCTCTGCTGCTCGCAGCTAATTCATTTTCACTACTCCTCTGCCGAGGCAATGCTGTAGAGCAGTTCTTCTGTGAACTCCCTCAGATCCTCAATCATTCCTGCTCACATTCCTGCCTCAGGGAAGTTGGGCTACTTGTGGTTGACACCTGTTTAGCATGTGGGTGGCTTTTTCTCATTGTGAGGTCCTATGTGCAGATCTTCAGGGCTGTGCTGAGGATCCCCTCTGAGCAGGGACACCACAAAGCCTTTTCCACGTGCCTGCCTCACCCGGCCGTGCTCTCCCTGCTTGTCAGCACTGGGTCTTTGCCTACCTGAAGCCCCCTCCGTCTCCTCCACATCCCTGGACCTGGTGGTGTCAGTGCTGTACTCGGTGGTGCCTCCAGGAGTGAACCCCCTCATCTACAGCTTGAGGAACCAGGAGCTCAAGGATGCTCTGGATGTGTTTTAGCATCCTGTCCTGGGTTGAGCAGCAGCAGTCATTTTTCTCCTTCTTAGGAGCTAGTACAGTGCTGTGTTTTGATCTTTTGGCCTGGGAACAGTGCTGATAACGCCGATGTTTTCAGTTGCTGCTCGAATGTTTGGTCTGGCCAAGGACTTTCTGAGCCTCATGCTCTGCCAGGGAGGAGGGGAGGCCGGGAGGAAGCAGAGACAGGACACCTGACCCAAGCTAGCCAAAGAGGTATTCCATACCACAGCACGTCATGCCCAGGATGTAACTTAGAGTGACCTGAAAAGGCTAGAGTGACGGCAGGGTTGGAGGAGGTATCGATCGGTGCTTGGCTGGGGGGAGTGGGGTGAGTTATTGGTCGGCTGGTGTTGAGGTGTTGTATTCTTTCCTCTTGTTATTTCCTTTATCATTATTATTATTGGTGGTAGCAGCAGTGATTTGTGTTATACCTTAGTTACTAAACTGTTCTTATCTCAACCCGTGGGAGTTGCATTCTTTTTGATTCTCCTCTCCGTCCCTCCAGGAGCAGGGGGAGGGCAAGAAGTGGGGGGAGTGAGTGGACGAGGTTTGTGGTTGGGTTTAAACCACGACACAGCCATACACTGCCTGCTTTCCTCTGCAAAGGGCTCACAGTGTAGGTCATGGCAGGCCACGTCTGTCTTTGCTGTTTTACAGTTGTTTCAACTTGTGGTGATGTTGTCTTCTGATTCAGAGGAAACTCCAGGAACTCGCCAGCAAAGTTTTCAAGTTGTCAAGCACGTATTCTTTATTGTGGTGCCGAGAGGCACAGGGGATAGCTCCACCTAGCATGTGTCGTCGTACTGGTACACAAGCCATCCTTATGTAATCATTGGGCATAGACATTCATCACGTACATACATGCATATTCATGATGCTGCGTATGAATGACATCCTTTCCCAGAAAGTTTCCCCGCATGCTGACAAAAAATGTGGTGGAGGTCTCTGAGGGTCGTTTACTTCTTCCAACAATCTTCATCACTTCTGGCAGCCTTTGAAGCGTGAACAGTAGCTAACGTTTATACCAGTTTAATTGGTTTGGTAACACTGCAGACATAGCAATCATCCTGTCCTTCTACTTATCAGTTAGTTTAGCTGCAGCCCATCCTGGACACCTGCTAGTCCCAGATACTCCCCATCCCACGTCCTGTTTTTCTTACACTTATTTTTGTACTAAGGTCATAAGGACCTAAAACTACGCCAACTACAGTTTATCTTATACTAGAATTCTCAGTATGGTCTCCACCTGCACTCTACTATTTTTCTTTTTCTGTAAAACATGCAACTCAGTTATTTTCCATTGCTACTGTTACAAAGCTATCAAACTCAACGCTGCTTAAAACTGATTCTACTTATTTACAAAGGTTTATATTTCATTTTGTGCCTCCTTGTCTCAAATCCCCCCTTTTTCTGTGATTTTGCAAATTCTTTTGCAACATTTTATATACTACTGTTATCATCCAGAGTCTTTTTGAAATATTTTCCTGTTTCTACTTGATGCTTGATTTAATTTCTTTTCCAATCTTCATAATTTGTCATAGATCTTTTACAACACCAGAAAGAACATTGTATCATACCACAAGTAATCAATATTTAAACAATTAATATTAATATTCCTGCAACCAGTTGCCTCAACCAGGAGAGATTAGGTAACCATGAAGTTAACTTTTTCCATATTTCCTCAAAATCCCAAGAGGTGTCATCCTTGGTCATTTCAGGAGATATTTTAGTTTGTTTCCAAATTTCCTCCAGATCTGTTTTAATTTTGCCAGATTGATCTATATAGGAACAGCAACTCTCATTGATTATGGAACAAACTCCTGCTTGTGAAGCCAATAACTTGTCTAGAGCTATTCGGTTTTGTAATAGCACTTTAGATAGGCTAGTTATCTCTTTTTATTTCCCTTGGATTATATAACTAATTTTACTTTCTGTTTCCTCTATGGTTGCTGAGATATTTACAATTGCCTTCTCTAATTCACTTACTCCCAAAGATGGAATTAGGCATCTCACAAAACTGCAAAATGTGGTGTTCAGTTCGGCAATAGGGTTAAACCCTCGCTTAATCCATTTAACAAAACTTCTGAGCCAGGTTCCAGAAGGATACATGTCAATAATAGTAAGATTTGGTATCACAGCACCTGCATCAAAAGGAGCGTGACCAGCAGGTTGAAGGAGGTGATCCTGCCCCTCTACTCTGCTCTTGTGAGACCTCACTTGGCGTATTGTGTGCAGTTCTAGTGTCCTCAACATAAAAAGGACATGGAAATGTTGGAACAAGTCCAGAGGAGGGCCATGAGGATGGTCAGGGGACTGGAGCACCTCCCATATGAAGATAGGTTGAGGAAGTTGGGGCTGTTCAGCCTGGAGAAGAGAAGGCTGCGTGGGGACCTCATAGCAGCCTTCCAGTACCTAAAGGGGACCTATAGGGATCTTGGGCAGGGACTCTTCGTCAGGGACTCTTGTGACAGGACAAGGGGTAACGGGTTAAAACTTAAACAGGGGAAGTTTAGACTGGATATAAGGAGGAAATTCTTTCCTTTTAGGGTGGTGAGACACTGGAATTGGTTACCCAGGGAGGTTGTGAGTGCTCCATCCCTGGCAGTGTTCAAGGCCAGGTTTAATGAAGCCTTGTGTGGGATGGTTTAGTGTGAGGTGTCCCTGTCCATGGCAGGGGGGTTGGAACTAGATGATCTTGAGGTCGTTTCCAAGCCTAACTATTCTATGATTCTATTCTATGATTCTATTCTACGATTCTAAGGTGCATGCCCACTTCCAATGGTGGGGGGTAAAGTCTTACAAGCATTTTCTCCACATAACCAATACCATACTTTCCATTCAGGAACAGGCCACCGCTGAACTATGATACCATCTATATTAATACTGTGGTTCCAATTTGAACGGTTACCTACACCTGTGGCATTTAAACAAACATAATCTCCTACTCTGGTTCCTGGTGTAATACATCTTTGTACACAGGTATAGTATTTTCTACTTGGATTAGGATTAACTATCGAAGTCTTGACTTTTTCCTCGGATGTAGATTGCTAGGGCTCACCCACAAATTTGTCCATGAGATAGTGCTGGGAATTGGAACACCAGTTGATAGAAGGTCCATATTTTCTCCTGATTTAGGCAAATTTGCACACACCCAACAGTCACTACCATTAAAAATTCAGTACCATTCTGCATTAATTTCAGGTATAAATTTTGTTCCCAAGCTTGTACGCCAATTATCATATAAATTCAAATTATGACAGACAATTTCATACGTAAGGGTCTCTTTGTTTTTCTGTTCTTTCAGATCTTCGGTCAACTTTCTATCCTCTTTTGAATATCTAGGTTTAGATGTCTGAATTGTTAGTTTGCCATCACAGGTTAAGGACATGATTTTAGATTGTTCAGATGCTCGTTTGGCTTCAAAACTGGCCAAATTAGTTCCAGTTTCCTGAACAGAGTCACTTTGTCGATGCCCTCTACAGTACATACTAACTACTTGCTCAGGTAGCTGAACGGCTTCCAGTAGCTGTAGAATTTCTTCAGCATGTTTAATCTGTTTCCCTTGGGTATTCAAAAGTCCTCGTTCTTTCCAGCTGGCACCATGTGCATTGACCATGCTAAATGCATATTTAGAATCGGTCCAAATATTTATCCTTTTGTGTTTAACCAGTTCCAGGGCTCTCGCTAATGCTATTATTTCCGCCTTTTGGCTGGAGGTGTTCCTGGGTAAAGGTTTAGTTTCTATTACCTGTGAAGTGGTGGTAACTGCATATCCTGCCTTTTGTTCAGCATTTTTCATGAAGCTACCACTATCAGTAAACTAAGAATCAGCATGTTCCAGAGTTTCTTCTTTCAAATCTGGTCAACTTGAATATACAGTCTCTGTAGTGGCCAAGCGGTCATGTGTTAGTGGTTCTGTCGATTGCTCCTGCAAAAAGCATGCTGCATTCACAACATTAGTGACCACAATTTCCATATCGTCATGGTATTTTAGAAAACATGGCCTGGTATTTTAAAAAACGTGAAGGAGATAACCAGTGGGCTCCTTTCTGTTCCAGGACTGCTGATACAAAGTGGGACAGCAGCACAGTAATCTTTTGTCCCAAGGTGAATTTGCGAGCCTCTTCAATATTCATGTCAGCTGCTGCCACAGCTCTTAGGCATCCTGGCCATCGTTTGCTTGCTTCATTCAGCTGTTTTGAAAACTATGCCACTGCCCTTTTATAGGGTCCTAATTTCTGAGCAAGGACCCCCAAATCTATTCCTTGTTTTTCAGAGGAGTATAGCCAAAAGGGTTTAGTCACACCCAGAAGTGCCAGAGGTGAGGTGTCAATAAATTTTAAAATTTTATAAGAGCTTCCTCTGCTGAATCGGTCCATTATAAAGAGGGAGGATTTCCTTTTAACAGTTCATATAGTGGTCTAATCATGGATCCAAAGTCTGCACCATCCGGTCATTCCCAGGAACGTCTGGAGCTCCTTGATGGTCAATGGTCATGGAGTTGGACAAATGGATTCTTCTCTAGCTGTTACAAGTTCCCTCTGTCCTCCTGTTATTTCATATCCTAGGTAGGAGACTTGGGGTTGTATTAGTTGAGCCTTTTGTTTGGATACCTGATAACCAGTCGCAGCAAATTTAATAATCCCACTGTGGATACAATCTTCTTTTGTTTGTGTAGCAATTCATTAGTCATCCACATGTTGGAACAGAGTCCCCTTCTGAGTGGGTGGCATCCATGATTCTAGTTCTCGTGCTAAGCGATTTCCAGAAATTGCTGGAATGTTTCTAAATATTTGAGGTAACATTGTCCAAGTTAATTGAATCTTCCTTCCCGTATCAGGATTTTCCCATTCAAAAGTGAGTAAATTCTGAGTTTCTTTGGCGAATGGTAAGCAAAAGAAAGTGTCCTTGAAATTCAAGACGGCAAACCATTTCTGATTTAGTCTATAAGGTATATGAATTAGGTACTACTGGATGAATATGCTCTGCAATTTTGTTGATTGCTCTGAAATCTTGAACCAATCTGCAACTTTTCCCATCATATTTCTTCACTGGCAAGACAGGAGTATTATATTCCAATTCACCTTCAATTAAGAATCTGTATTTTAAAATTTATCAATGATTTCTTTGATTCCATTTTATCTTCTAAATTTAAGGGATATTGTCTTATTTTAATTGGGCTGGCCCCTCTTTTTCATTTGCACTTTAACAGGCAAAGCATTTTTCGCTTTACCTGGAACTTCAGGAGCCCATACTCCCAGGTACACCTGATTAAGAATTTCTTCTATTTCAGGGAGGTCCTCCTGTTAGCTTTTCTGTTGGATTAAAGATAAACTCAAAACTACAATTAATTGATCGTTTTTAACTCTTAATTCCGTTTCACCTTCTTTAAATGTTGCTTCTCACCCTAATAAAGATTTTGGAGAATTTGGCATGCATAAAACTTCACGCATTCCTATTTGTTTTCCCAATTTGTACACTAAAGTTTTCAGAATGAATGTTTTTATTTATTTATTTATTTATTTTACTTTCTTTTGGCAGCCAGTAGCTCCCACAACTGTAACGAATCCTTTTCCCTCTGATTTAACACCGAGTAAGTTGTTCCTGTATCCACTAAAAAATCAAGATTATTTTCTCTAGCCCGTAGATTTAATTTAACCAGCGCACCTGCCAGGTCTCCGTCAATCCGATTTTAATCCAGTCAGGGAGCCACCTTGTGGTTATTCCTTTTAGGGTACCTTCACTTCCAACGGGCAAATTCCCTACAATACACAGATCCCGGCCCCGCTGGGACTTTGCCGGATTTGCAGGGACCCGCGCCCCTCCCGCCCGGCAAGCGCTGCCCGAGCCTGCGAGCCTCCCGGAGGGCGGGCGGACGGCGAGCTCGCGGTGGGGGCCGCACTTTGCCGTCGGGTCGAGCCGGCTCCGCCGGGACTTTGCCGGATTTGCAGGGACCCGCGCCCCTCCCGCCCGGCAAGCGCTGCCCGAGCCTGCGAGCCTCCCGGAGGGCGGGCGGACGGCGAGCTCGCGGTGGGGGCCGCAGTTTGCCGTCAGGTCTAGCCGGCTCCGCCGGGACTTAGCCGGATTTGCAGGGAGAGTTCCGCGCGCTGTCTCTGGGGGGGACTTCAGGCTCGCGGCGGACTTAGCCGCATTTCCCAGGTCCCGCGATAGATCTTGCCGGGCGCGTCGCTTCCGGAGGCGGTCGAGGAGGCGGCCGTTTCTCGCTGCCTCCAGTTGAGTCATCGAAAATTGCGTCGTCGCTGGCGCACCAACCGGGTGAGCCTACAAGTCTGGTGTTGCGCTCCAGCGCGGGCGGAGAAGTGTCTGTCCGTATTACAGGAGCGAGTAGTGGCTCGTCTCCGCAGCAGCGCTAGCTGAGAGGCTGTCACGCTCCGCGGCTCAGCCGTCGATAGTGAGGGGTGTACTGGGCAGCCTTTCGCGGCGCTTCCCGAGCTTGGTTCGTTCGTCTCCGTCCGCGTGGACCGAGAGCAAAAAGACCGGCGGCGGAGGAGGCCGGCACTCGAACGCTGGGAAGACCGTGGCGGGACTCGATCCCCAGGTCTCAATTTTCTCGCCGCCCCGTCCGTGAGCTGAGCGAGGGGCTCCGATGATGGCACGGGCGGGCGAGCCCGTCGGTTACGTCCAGGCGCTGAGATCCCCTTAGCAGCGTCCGGCTCTTGCTTGCGCTTGCCTAGGCGCCCGGTGGTTCGGCCCAGGTGGCGGTACTGGGTTTTTTTTTTTTTTGTTTTGTTTTGTTTTGTTTTGTTTTGTTCCCCCCCCCCCTTCCTCCTCCCTCCCCTCCCGCCCCCCCTCTTTTAACTTTTTCCCCCCTCCTCCGTCTGCTCCCCCCTCTTTTACCTCTTTTCCCCCCCCTCCTCCGTCTGCTCCCCCCTCTCTTACCTCTTCCCCCCCCCTCCGTCCGCCCCCCCCCCCCCCCGTTACCTCTTTCCACCCCCCACCCCCCCTTTTTCCCTTTCTGCCTTTTCCCTCTCCTTTTTCGCTCTTGTCGCTCTTTTGCCGGCGTTAAAGCTGGAGCCCGCGAAGCGGGGAACCGAAAACGCGGTGGCTTTTTGTGGATAAGAGGGGCTCGCGGGAGCTCTCGTCGGCCTTTTCACCACCCGGCCCCGAATAGTCCCCGCGGGGTGGGCTCGGGCTGCCCTGTTGTCTCAGGAACACGCAGCGTTTTGGCCTACCGTGGAGGGAGGAGGCCTTTTTTACCCGTCTTGTCGTCCTTGCTGTCTTCCCCGACCGATCGATGAGGCCTTTCGGGTCGCGTCGGAGAGGGCCCCCGGCGGGCCGGGCTCGTCTGCGCTCCCCGTCCTCGGGCGGGCCGCGGGCGGCGTCCGGTGTTCAGGCTGGGCGGTCTCCTTTCCAGCTCGCTTCCCGTTGCGTGCGAGGTGTCGTCCTGGGTCTTGCCCCCCTCCCGAGCGAGAGAAAGAGCCGCGACCGCGTTGGCGGCGGGGTGCGTGCCCCGCCGCGTCGGCCGCGTCCTTCCTGCTCTCTGCTCGACGGCGGGAGGAGGTTCCACGGACGTGTTACCGAACCGGGCTGTGTGACGGCCGCGTGGCCCCGCGAGCCCTCAGGTGTCCTAATTGTACGCGAGGCGCCGGTGCTGGCCTCCGTCCGTGTGCCCGTGGGTGCCGGCCGCGAGCAGCGCTCGGGCGGTAGGGCGGCCGAACCCAGAGAACGGGGAAAAGCGAAAGCGACGACCGTGGGCGTCAGGGGGGCGTCCGCCTCCGCTGCGGCCGCTGGCCGCGCCGGCTTCTTTCCGTGCCGCCTTTCCGCCTGCTGCCGAGCGAGCCGCCCCGGCGAGGGGCCTCGGTCGCCGGGTCGCACCCGCCTCGGCGGGTCGCTGCCTCCTCTAGCACGTCCGGTGCTCGCCGTGGCCCTGGGGGAGAAGACGCCGCGGGGCTCGTGTCCCCTCTCCCCCACCCACCCTTCCCACCGCCCCGCTCAGCTCGCTCGACGGAGCGAACGGACGAAAAGAAGGGCACGCCTGCGAAGAGAAAAAAGAGGGTCGTTGCAGGCGGGCCGGCCTCGGGGGACGGGTCAGTCCCGGCCGGCCGCTGACGAAGCGGGGCGGCGGAGGGAGCCGGGCGCGCGCGTGTCCCCGTCTCGCGGGAAGACGGGAATAGCGCGCGGTTGCCACGCCGAGAGAAGCGAGAAGGGAAAAATGAAACGAAAGCTGCGCAGCGGTCCCGGCTCCTTGCCCGCGGCGGCGCGGGGAAGGGCCGGCCGCCGGGGTCGGTCGCGCGCCAGCGCTGGTGCCGCGCCGGCCCTGCCCCA
>NW_027069392.1:642500-650000 GCF_037157495.1 Lathamus discolor | reverse complement strand
CACTCAGACGCTGCAGAGGGAAGGCCTGCTCTGCAGCACATCCTCCTCCTGATCCGCACAGAGAAACCGAGAGCGTCCTCCTGACAGATCCCATGGACTGTCCGAGGCAGCGGCTCGAGGAGATCCCTCCAGGAGCTACAGCTGCATTGTCCTGCACCCAGAGCCTGATCACGCACAGGGCTGGGAACGTTTCTCCCGCAGAAACCTCTCGGCAGCCTCCGCTGCGGAGTGCCTTTCAGCTCTCTGAGGCTGGCAGGTCTCCCCTGGGGGCCTGCAGGCGGTGCCCCCCCCGGCCCTGCGCCTGGGCAGAGCTGTCTCTCTGCAGCTCTGCCCCCTCGCCAGCGTCTATCTGCGTCCCGGGAGCCCGGCCCAGCTCAGCAGCAGAGGCCCAGCCCGAGGTGGCTCTGCCTCTGCCCCGCTGGGCTCCCTCCGGGGCTCCTCGGCGCTCCAGGGCAACACCATAGGAAACAGGCCGAAGCAAGTGCTGATGCTCCCTCCCTCAGCTGGCAGACGCACGGCCTTCCTGCAGTGCCATTTCTCTGACGAGGGACAGAGTTGAGTCTAAACATCAACTTTTCTTAGAACTGCAGAATCCTTTTGATTTGGAAAGGACCCTTGAGAACATTGAGGCCGACCGTTAACCTGTGCCTAACGTTCCACAGACTTAACCGTGAGAACATCAGTGGTGGGGAACCCTGTTTGGATGCTCAGCAAGAGCAACGTAATCCTCCCTTCTATCCTCGGCCACGCTATCTTCATCTCTTCTCCTCAGTTTCAGACACATTTCCCCCAAACCACAAACCAGAAGAACATCTTTGCAATCTGTTCCCAGCCCGTTGTGGGGCGGGGGGAGGCACCGCGGAGGAGGGGTGGGCGCCGCAGCATCTGCAGAACCCCGGGCTGCATCGGCTGGTGTATTTCGGTGCGTCCTGGGTTCAGCGGTCGCGGTCATTTTTCTCTTTGTGCGTAGCTGGTGCGGTCCTGGTCCCCCCACCCACCACCGCCAGCCAGAGACGTGTTTCGCGGCGGGACGGGGTGGTGGGCTGTGTGTCAGCAGACGGACACGCGAAACCAAAAAAACAACCAAGCCCCCACGGAACAAAACAAGCTGGCGAGCACCGGGACCCAGGCTGCTGCCTCTGCCCGCCCGGCCCCCAGCACCAGCCAGAGGCTGTTTCAGGGGGGATTGTCAGATGACGGAGCGGGAAAGCCGAGGCAACCCCTAACAGCCGAGAAAAGGCTGGCGAGTGCCCGGCAGCGCCGGGACCCGCGCCCCACCCGCCCGGCAAGCGCTGCCCGAGCCTGCGAGCCTCCCGGAGGGCGGGCGGACGGCGAGCTCGCGGTGGGGGCCGCACTTTGCCGTCGGGTCGAGCCGGCTCCGCCGGGACTTTGCCGGATTTGCAGGGACCCGCGCCCCTCCCGCCCGGCAAGCGCTGCCCGAGCCTGCGAGCCTCCCGGAGGGCGGGCGGACGGCGAGCTCGCGGTGGGGGCCGCACTTTGCCGTCGGGTCGAGCCGGCTCCGCCGGGACTTTGCCGGATTTGCAGGGACCCGCGCCCCTCCCGCCCGGCAAGCGCTGCCCGAGCCTGCGAGCCTCCCGGAGGGCGGGCGGACGGCGAGCTCGCGGTGGGGGCCGCACTTTGCCGTCGGGTCGAGCCGGCTCCGCCGGGACTTTGCCGGATTTGCAGGGACCCGCGCCCCTCCCGCCCGGCAAGCGCTGCCCGAGCCTGCGAGCCTCCCGGAGGGCGGGCGGACGGCGAGCTCGCGGTGGGGGCCGCACTTTGCCGTCGGGTCGAGCCGGCTCCGCCGGGACTTTGCCGGATTTGCAGGGACCCGCGCCCCTCCCGCCCGGCAAGCGCTGCCCGAGCCTGCGAGCCTCCCGGAGGGCGGGCGGACGGCGAGCTCGCGGTGGGGGCCGCACTTTGCCGTCGGGTCGAGCCGGCTCCGCCGGGACTTTGCCGGATTTGCAGGGACCCGCGCCCCTCCCGCCCGGCAAGCGCTGCCCGAGCCTGCGAGCCTCCCGGAGGGCGGGCGGACGGCGAGCTCGCGGTGGGGGCCGCACTTTGCCGTCGGGTCGAGCCGGCTCCGCCGGGACTTTGCCGGATTTGCAGGGACCCGCGCCCCTCCCGCCCGGCAAGCGCTGCCCGAGCCTGCGAGCCTCCCGGAGGGCGGGCGGACGGCGAGCTCGCGGTGGGGGCCGCACTTTGCCGTCGGGTCGAGCCGGCTCCGCCGGGACTTTGCCGGATTTGCAGGGACCCGCGCCCCTCCCGCCCGGCAAGCGCTGCCCGAGCCTGCGAGCCTCCCGGAGGGCGGGCGGACGGCGAGCTCGCGGTGGGGGCCGCACTTTGCCGTCGGGTCGAGCCGGCTCCGCCGGGACTTTGCCGGATTTGCAGGGACCCGCGCCCCTCCCGCCCGGCAAGCGCTGCCCGAGCCTGCGAGCCTCCCGGAGGGCGGGCGGACGGCGAGCTCGCGGTGGGGGCCGCACTTTGCCGTCGGGTCGAGCCGGCTCCGCCGGGACTTTGCCGGATTTGCAGGGACCCGCGCCCCTCCCGCCCGGCAAGCGCTGCCCGAGCCTGCGAGCCTCCCGGAGGGCGGGCGGACGGCGAGCTCGCGGTGGGGGCCGCACTTTGCCGTCGGGTCGAGCCGGCTCCGCCGGGACTTTGCCGGATTTGCAGGGACCCGCGCCCCTCCCGCCCGGCAAGCGCTGCCCGAGCCTGCGAGCCTCCCGGAGGGCGGGCGGACGGCGAGCTCGCGGTGGGGGCCGCACTTTGCCGTCGGGTCGAGCCGGCTCCGCCGGGACTTTGCCGGATTTGCAGGGACCCGCGCCCCTCCCGCCCGGCAAGCGCTGCCCGAGCCTGCGAGCCTCCCGGAGGGCGGGCGGACGGCGAGCTCGCGGTGGGGGCCGCACTTTGCCGTCGGGTCGAGCCGGCTCCGCCGGGACTTTGCCGGATTTGCAGGGACCCGCGCCCCTCCCGCCCGGCAAGCGCTGCCCGAGCCTGCGAGCCTCCCGGAGGGCGGGCGGACGGCGAGCTCGCGGTGGGGGCCGCACTTTGCCGTCGGGTCGAGCCGGCTCCGCCGGGACTTTGCCGGATTTGCAGGGACCCGCGCCCCTCCCGCCCGGCAAGCGCTGCCCGAGCCTGCGAGCCTCCCGGAGGGCGGGCGGACGGCGAGCTCGCGGTGGGGGCCGCACTTTGCCGTCGGGTCGAGCCGGCTCCGCCGGGACTTTGCCGGATTTGCAGGGACCCGCGCCCCTCCCGCCCGGCAAGCGCTGCCCGAGCCTGCGAGCCTCCCGGAGGGCGGGCGGACGGCGAGCTCGCGGTGGGGGCCGCACTTTGCCGTCGGGTCGAGCCGGCTCCGCCGGGACTTTGCCGGATTTGCAGGGACCCGCGCCCCTCCCGCCCGGCAAGCGCTGCCCGAGCCTGCGAGCCTCCCGGAGGGCGGGCGGACGGCGAGCTCGCGGTGGGGGCCGCACTTTGCCGTCGGGTCGAGCCGGCTCCGCCGGGACTTTGCCGGATTTGCAGGGACCCGCGCCCCTCCCGCCCGGCAAGCGCTGCCCGAGCCTGCGAGCCTCCCGGAGGGCGGGCGGACGGCGAGCTCGCGGTGGGGGCCGCACTTTGCCGTCGGGTCGAGCCGGCTCCGCCGGGACTTTGCCGGATTTGCAGGGACCCGCGCCCCTCCCGCCCGGCAAGCGCTGCCCGAGCCTGCGAGCCTCCCGGAGGGCGGGCGGACGGCGAGCTCGCGGTGGGGGCCGCACTTTGCCGTCGGGTCGAGCCGGCTCCGCCGGGACTTTGCCGGATTTGCAGGGACCCGCGCCCCTCCCGCCCGGCAAGCGCTGCCCGAGCCTGCGAGCCTCCCGGAGGGCGGGCGGACGGCGAGCTCGCGGTGGGGGCCGCACTTTGCCGTCGGGTCGAGCCGGCTCCGCCGGGACTTTGCCGGATTTGCAGGGACCCGCGCCCCTCCCGCCCGGCAAGCGCTGCCCGAGCCTGCGAGCCTCCCGGAGGGCGGGCGGACGGCGAGCTCGCGGTGGGGGCCGCACTTTGCCGTCGGGTCGAGCCGGCTCCGCCGGGACTTTGCCGGATTTGCAGGGACCCGCGCCCCTCCCGCCCGGCAAGCGCTGCCCGAGCCTGCGAGCCTCCCGGAGGGCGGGCGGACGGCGAGCTCGCGGTGGGGGCCGCACTTTGCCGTCGGGTCGAGCCGGCTCCGCCGGGACTTTGCCGGATTTGCAGGGACCCGCGCCCCTCCCGCCCGGCAAGCGCTGCCCGAGCCTGCGAGCCTCCCGGAGGGCGGGCGGACGGCGAGCTCGCGGTGGGGGCCGCACTTTGCCGTCGGGTCGAGCCGGCTCCGCCGGGACTTTGCCGGATTTGCAGGGACCCGCGCCCCTCCCGCCCGGCAAGCGCTGCCCGAGCCTGCGAGCCTCCCGGAGGGCGGGCGGACGGCGAGCTCGCGGTGGGGGCCGCACTTTGCCGTCGGGTCGAGCCGGCTCCGCCGGGACTTTGCCGGATTTGCAGGGACCCGCGCCCCTCCCGCCCGGCAAGCGCTGCCCGAGCCTGCGAGCCTCCCGGAGGGCGGGCGGACGGCGAGCTCGCGGTGGGGGCCGCACTTTGCCGTCGGGTCGAGCCGGCTCCGCCGGGACTTTGCCGGATTTGCAGGGACCCGCGCCCCTCCCGCCCGGCAAGCGCTGCCCGAGCCTGCGAGCCTCCCGGAGGGCGGGCGGACGGCGAGCTCGCGGTGGGGGCCGCACTTTGCCGTCGGGTCGAGCCGGCTCCGCCGGGACTTTGCCGGATTTGCAGGGACCCGCGCCCCTCCCGCCCGGCAAGCGCTGCCCGAGCCTGCGAGCCTCCCGGAGGGCGGGCGGACGGCGAGCTCGCGGTGGGGGCCGCACTTTGCCGTCGGGTCGAGCCGGCTCCGCCGGGACTTTGCCGGATTTGCAGGGACCCGCGCCCCTCCCGCCCGGCAAGCGCTGCCCGAGCCTGCGAGCCTCCCGGAGGGCGGGCGGACGGCGAGCTCGCGGTGGGGGCCGCACTTTGCCGTCGGGTCGAGCCGGCTCCGCCGGGACTTTGCCGGATTTGCAGGGACCCGCGCCCCTCCCGCCCGGCAAGCGCTGCCCGAGCCTGCGAGCCTCCCGGAGGGCGGGCGGACGGCGAGCTCGCGGTGGGGGCCGCACTTTGCCGTCGGGTCGAGCCGGCTCCGCCGGGACTTTGCCGGATTTGCAGGGACCCGCGCCCCTCCCGCCCGGCAAGCGCTGCCCGAGCCTGCGAGCCTCCCGGAGGGCGGGCGGACGGCGAGCTCGCGGTGGGGGCCGCACTTTGCCGTCGGGTCGAGCCGGCTCCGCCGGGACTTTGCCGGATTTGCAGGGACCCGCGCCCCTCCCGCCCGGCAAGCGCTGCCCGAGCCTGCGAGCCTCCCGGAGGGCGGGCGGACGGCGAGCTCGCGGTGGGGGCCGCAGTTTGCCGTCAGGTCTAGCCGGCTCCGCCGGGACTTAGCCGGATTTGCAGGGAGAGTTCCGCGCGCTGTCTCTGGGGGGGACTTCAGGCTCGCGGCGGACTTAGCCGCATTTCCCAGGTCCCGCGATAGATCTTGCCGGGCGCGTCGCTTCCGGAGGCGGTCGAGGAGGCGGCCGTTTCTCGCTGCCTCCAGTTGAGTCATCGAAAATTGCGTCGTCGCTGGCGCACCAACCGGGTGAGCCTACAAGTCTGGTGTTGCGCTCCAGCGCGGGCGGAGAAGTGTCTGTCCGTATTACAGGAGCGAGTAGTGGCTCGTCTCCGCAGCAGCGCTAGCTGAGAGGCTGTCACGCTCCGCGGCTCAGCCGTCGATAGTGAGGGGTGTACTGGGCAGCCTTTCGCGGCGCTTCCCGAGCTTGGTTCGTTCGTCTCCGTCCGCGTGGACCGAGAGCAAAAAGACCGGCGGCGGAGGAGGCCGGCACTCGAACGCTGGGAAGACCGTGGCGGGACTCGATCCCCAGGTCTCAATTTTCTCGCCGCCCCGTCCGTGAGCTGAGCGAGGGGCTCCGATGATGGCACGGGCGGGCGAGCCCGTCGGTTACGTCCAGGCGCTGAGATCCCCTTAGCAGCGTCCGGCTCTTGCTTGCGCTTGCCTAGGCGCCCGGTGGTTCGGCCCAGGTGGCGGTACTGGGTTTTTTTTTTTTTTGTTTTGTTTTGTTTTGTTTTGTTTTGTTCCCCCCCCCCCTTCCTCCTCCCTCCCCTCCCGCCCCCCCTCTTTTAACTTTTTCCCCCCTCCTCCGTCTGCTCCCCCCTCTTTTACCTCTTTTCCCCCCCCTCCTCCGTCTGCTCCCCCCTCTCTTACCTCTTCCCCCCCCCTCCGTCCGCCCCCCCCCCCCCCCGTTACCTCTTTCCACCCCCCACCCCCCCTTTTTCCCTTTCTGCCTTTTCCCTCTCCTTTTTCGCTCTTGTCGCTCTTTTGCCGGCGTTAAAGCTGGAGCCCGCGAAGCGGGGAACCGAAAACGCGGTGGCTTTTTGTGGATAAGAGGGGCTCGCGGGAGCTCTCGTCGGCCTTTTCACCACCCGGCCCCGAATAGTCCCCGCGGGGTGGGCTCGGGCTGCCCTGTTGTCTCAGGAACACGCAGCGTTTTGGCCTACCGTGGAGGGAGGAGGCCTTTTTTACCCGTCTTGTCGTCCTTGCTGTCTTCCCCGACCGATCGATGAGGCCTTTCGGGTCGCGTCGGAGAGGGCCCCCGGCGGGCCGGGCTCGTCTGCGCTCCCCGTCCTCGGGCGGGCCGCGGGCGGCGTCCGGTGTTCAGGCTGGGCGGTCTCCTTTCCAGCTCGCTTCCCGTTGCGTGCGAGGTGTCGTCCTGGGTCTTGCCCCCCTCCCGAGCGAGAGAAAGAGCCGCGACCGCGTTGGCGGCGGGGTGCGTGCCCCGCCGCGTCGGCCGCGTCCTTCCTGCTCTCTGCTCGACGGCGGGAGGAGGTTCCACGGACGTGTTACCGAACCGGGCTGTGTGACGGCCGCGTGGCCCCGCGAGCCCTCAGGTGTCCTAATTGTACGCGAGGCGCCGGTGCTGGCCTCCGTCCGTGTGCCCGTGGGTGCCGGCCGCGAGCAGCGCTCGGGCGGTAGGGCGGCCGAACCCAGAGAACGGGGAAAAGCGAAAGCGACGACCGTGGGCGTCAGGGGGGCGTCCGCCTCCGCTGCGGCCGCTGGCCGCGCCGGCTTCTTTCCGTGCCGCCTTTCCGCCTGCTGCCGAGCGAGCCGCCCCGGCGAGGGGCCTCGGTCGCCGGGTCGCACCCGCCTCGGCGGGTCGCTGCCTCCTCTAGCACGTCCGGTGCTCGCCGTGGCCCTGGGGGAGAAGACGCCGCGGGGCTCGTGTCCCCTCTCCCCCACCCACCCTTCCCACCGCCCCGCTCAGCTCGCTCGACGGAGCGAACGGACGAAAAGAAGGGCACGCCTGCGAAGAGAAAAAAGAGGGTCGTTGCAGGCGGGCCGGCCTCGGGGGACGGGTCAGTCCCGGCCGGCCGCTGACGAAGCGGGGCGGCGGAGGGAGCCGGGCG
>NW_027069392.1:625000-630000 GCF_037157495.1 Lathamus discolor | reverse complement strand
ACAGCCCCTGAGCTGCGGGGACCCTGCTCGCAAGGAAAGCGCCGGGCACCCACCGCTGGCTGCACACGCACATTCACACCCTGCAGCCAAGCCCTGGATGAGGGACCTGCCTTCTCCTCTCACTCAGACGCTGCAGAGGGAAGGCCTGCTCTGCAGCACATCCTCCTCCTGATCCGCACAGAGAAACCGAGAGCGTCCTCCTGACAGATCCCATGGACTGTCCGAGGCAGCGGCTCGAGGAGATCCCTCCAGGAGCTACAGCTGCATTGTCCTGCACCCAGAGCCTGATCACGCACAGGGCTGGGAACGTTTCTCCCGCAGAAACCTCTCGGCAGCCTCCGCTGCGGAGTGCCTTTCAGCTCTCTGAGGCTGGCAGGTCTCCCCTGGGGGCCTGCAGGCGGTGCCCCCCCCGGCCCTGCGCCTGGGCAGAGCTGTCTCTCTGCAGCTCTGCCCCCTCGCCAGCGTCTATCTGCGTCCCGGGAGCCCGGCCCAGCTCAGCAGCAGAGGCCCAGCCCGAGGTGGCTCTGCCTCTGCCCCGCTGGGCTCCCTCCGGGGCTCCTCGGCGCTCCAGGGCAACACCATAGGAAACAGGCCGAAGCAAGTGCTGATGCTCCCTCCCTCAGCTGGCAGACGCACGGCCTTCCTGCAGTGCCATTTCTCTGACGAGGGACAGAGTTGAGTCTAAACATCAACTTTTCTTAGAACTGCAGAATCCTTTTGATTTGGAAAGGACCCTTGAGAACATTGAGGCCGACCGTTAACCTGTGCCTAACGTTCCACAGACTTAACCGTGAGAACATCAGTGGTGGGGAACCCTGTTTGGATGCTCAGCAAGAGCAACGTAATCCTCCCTTCTATCCTCGGCCACGCTATCTTCATCTCTTCTCCTCAGTTTCAGACACATTTCCCCCAAACCACAAACCAGAAGAACATCTTTGCAATCTGTTCCCAGCCCGTTGTGGGGCGGGGGGAGGCACCGCGGAGGAGGGGTGGGCGCCGCAGCATCTGCAGAACCCCGGGCTGCATCGGCTGGTGTATTTCGGTGCGTCCTGGGTTCAGCGGTCGCGGTCATTTTTCTCTTTGTGCGTAGCTGGTGCGGTCCTGGTCCCCCCACCCACCACCGCCAGCCAGAGACGTGTTTCGCGGCGGGACGGGGTGGTGGGCTGTGTGTCAGCAGACGGACACGCGAAACCAAAAAAACAACCAAGCCCCCACGGAACAAAACAAGCTGGCGAGCACCGGGACCCAGGCTGCTGCCTCTGCCCGCCCGGCCCCCAGCACCAGCCAGAGGCTGTTTCAGGGGGGATTGTCAGATGACGGAGCGGGAAAGCCGAGGCAACCCCTAACAGCCGAGAAAAGGCTGGCGAGTGCCCGGCAGCGCCGGGACCCACGCCCCACCCGCCCGGCAAGCGCTGCCCGAGCCTGCGAGCCTCCCGGAGGGCGGGCGGACGGCGAGCTCGCGGTGGGGGCCGCACTTTGCCGTCGGGTCGAGCCGGCTCCGCCGGGACTTTGCCGGATTTGCAGGGACCCGCGCCCCTCCCGCCCGGCAAGCGCTGCCCGAGCCTGCGAGCCTCCCGGAGGGCGGGCGGACGGCGAGCTCGCGGTGGGGGCCGCACTTTGCCGTCGGGTCGAGCCGGCTCCGCCGGGACTTTGCCGGATTTGCAGGGACCCGCGCCCCTCCCGCCCGGCAAGCGCTGCCCGAGCCTGCGAGCCTCCCGGAGGGCGGGCGGACGGCGAGCTCGCGGTGGGGGCCGCACTTTGCCGTCGGGTCGAGCCGGCTCCGCCGGGACTTTGCCGGATTTGCAGGGACCCGCGCCCCTCCCGCCCGGCAAGCGCTGCCCGAGCCTGCGAGCCTCCCGGAGGGCGGGCGGACGGCGAGCTCGCGGTGGGGGCCGCACTTTGCCGTCGGGTCGAGCCGGCTCCGCCGGGACTTTGCCGGATTTGCAGGGACCCGCGCCCCTCCCGCCCGGCAAGCGCTGCCCGAGCCTGCGAGCCTCCCGGAGGGCGGGCGGACGGCGAGCTCGCGGTGGGGGCCGCACTTTGCCGTCGGGTCGAGCCGGCTCCGCCGGGACTTTGCCGGATTTGCAGGGACCCGCGCCCCTCCCGCCCGGCAAGCGCTGCCCGAGCCTGCGAGCCTCCCGGAGGGCGGGCGGACGGCGAGCTCGCGGTGGGGGCCGCACTTTGCCGTCGGGTCGAGCCGGCTCCGCCGGGACTTTGCCGGATTTGCAGGGACCCGCGCCCCTCCCGCCCGGCAAGCGCTGCCCGAGCCTGCGAGCCTCCCGGAGGGCGGGCGGACGGCGAGCTCGCGGTGGGGGCCGCACTTTGCCGTCGGGTCGAGCCGGCTCCGCCGGGACTTTGCCGGATTTGCAGGGACCCGCGCCCCTCCCGCCCGGCAAGCGCTGCCCGAGCCTGCGAGCCTCCCGGAGGGCGGGCGGACGGCGAGCTCGCGGTGGGGGCCGCACTTTGCCGTCGGGTCGAGCCGGCTCCGCCGGGACTTTGCCGGATTTGCAGGGACCCGCGCCCCTCCCGCCCGGCAAGCGCTGCCCGAGCCTGCGAGCCTCCCGGAGGGCGGGCGGACGGCGAGCTCGCGGTGGGGGCCGCACTTTGCCGTCGGGTCGAGCCGGCTCCGCCGGGACTTTGCCGGATTTGCAGGGACCCGCGCCCCTCCCGCCCGGCAAGCGCTGCCCGAGCCTGCGAGCCTCCCGGAGGGCGGGCGGACGGCGAGCTCGCGGTGGGGGCCGCACTTTGCCGTCGGGTCGAGCCGGCTCCGCCGGGACTTTGCCGGATTTGCAGGGACCCGCGCCCCTCCCGCCCGGCAAGCGCTGCCCGAGCCTGCGAGCCTCCCGGAGGGCGGGCGGACGGCGAGCTCGCGGTGGGGGCCGCACTTTGCCGTCGGGTCGAGCCGGCTCCGCCGGGACTTTGCCGGATTTGCAGGGACCCGCGCCCCTCCCGCCCGGCAAGCGCTGCCCGAGCCTGCGAGCCTCCCGGAGGGCGGGCGGACGGCGAGCTCGCGGTGGGGGCCGCACTTTGCCGTCGGGTCGAGCCGGCTCCGCCGGGACTTTGCCGGATTTGCAGGGACCCGCGCCCCTCCCGCCCGGCAAGCGCTGCCCGAGCCTGCGAGCCTCCCGGAGGGCGGGCGGACGGCGAGCTCGCGGTGGGGGCCGCACTTTGCCGTCGGGTCGAGCCGGCTCCGCCGGGACTTTGCCGGATTTGCAGGGACCCGCGCCCCTCCCGCCCGGCAAGCGCTGCCCGAGCCTGCGAGCCTCCCGGAGGGCGGGCGGACGGCGAGCTCGCGGTGGGGGCCGCACTTTGCCGTCGGGTCGAGCCGGCTCCGCCGGGACTTTGCCGGATTTGCAGGGACCCGCGCCCCTCCCGCCCGGCAAGCGCTGCCCGAGCCTGCGAGCCTCCCGGAGGGCGGGCGGACGGCGAGCTCGCGGTGGGGGCCGCACTTTGCCGTCGGGTCGAGCCGGCTCCGCCGGGACTTTGCCGGATTTGCAGGGACCCGCGCCCCTCCCGCCCGGCAAGCGCTGCCCGAGCCTGCGAGCCTCCCGGAGGGCGGGCGGACGGCGAGCTCGCGGTGGGGGCCGCACTTTGCCGTCGGGTCGAGCCGGCTCCGCCGGGACTTTGCCGGATTTGCAGGGACCCGCGCCCCTCCCGCCCGGCAAGCGCTGCCCGAGCCTGCGAGCCTCCCGGAGGGCGGGCGGACGGCGAGCTCGCGGTGGGGGCCGCACTTTGCCGTCGGGTCGAGCCGGCTCCGCCGGGACTTTGCCGGATTTGCAGGGACCCGCGCCCCTCCCGCCCGGCAAGCGCTGCCCGAGCCTGCGAGCCTCCCGGAGGGCGGGCGGACGGCGAGCTCGCGGTGGGGGCCGCACTTTGCCGTCGGGTCGAGCCGGCTCCGCCGGGACTTTGCCGGATTTGCAGGGACCCGCGCCCCTCCCGCCCGGCAAGCGCTGCCCGAGCCTGCGAGCCTCCCGGAGGGCGGGCGGACGGCGAGCTCGCGGTGGGGGCCGCACTTTGCCGTCGGGTCGAGCCGGCTCCGCCGGGACTTTGCCGGATTTGCAGGGACCCGCGCCCCTCCCGCCCGGCAAGCGCTGCCCGAGCCTGCGAGCCTCCCGGAGGGCGGGCGGACGGCGAGCTCGCGGTGGGGGCCGCACTTTGCCGTCGGGTCGAGCCGGCTCCGCCGGGACTTTGCCGGATTTGCAGGGACCCGCGCCCCTCCCGCCCGGCAAGCGCTGCCCGAGCCTGCGAGCCTCCCGGAGGGCGGGCGGACGGCGAGCTCGCGGTGGGGGCCGCACTTTGCCGTCGGGTCGAGCCGGCTCCGCCGGGACTTTGCCGGATTTGCAGGGACCCGCGCCCCTCCCGCCCGGCAAGCGCTGCCCGAGCCTGCGAGCCTCCCGGAGGGCGGGCGGACGGCGAGCTCGCGGTGGGGGCCGCACTTTGCCGTCGGGTCGAGCCGGCTCCGCCGGGACTTTGCCGGATTTGCAGGGACCCGCGCCCCTCCCGCCCGGCAAGCGCTGCCCGAGCCTGCGAGCCTCCCGGAGGGCGGGCGGACGGCGAGCTCGCGGTGGGGGCCGCACTTTGCCGTCGGGTCGAGCCGGCTCCGCCGGGACTTTGCCGGATTTGCAGGGACCCGCGCCCCTCCCGCCCGGCAAGCGCTGCCCGAGCCTGCGAGCCTCCCGGAGGGCGGGCGGACGGCGAGCTCGCGGTGGGGGCCGCACTTTGCCGTCGGGTCGAGCCGGCTCCGCCGGGACTTTGCCGGATTTGCAGGGACCCGCGCCCCTCCCGCCCGGCAAGCGCTGCCCGAGCCTGCGAGCCTCCCGGAGGGCGGGCGGACGGCGAGCTCGCGGTGGGGGCCGCACTTTGCCGTCGGGTCGAGCCGGCTCCGCCGGGACTTTGCCGGATTTGCAGGGACCCGCGCCCCTCCCGCCCGGCAAGCGCTGCCCGAGCCTGCGAGCCTCCCGGAGGGCGGGCGGACGGCGAGCTCGCGGTGGGGGCCGCAC
>NW_027069392.1:605000-612500 GCF_037157495.1 Lathamus discolor | reverse complement strand
CCGGGGGGGGGGGGGGGGAGGAGGAGGAGGGGCAGGTGGGGCGGGGGAGGTGTAGCACCGGTGGTACACCTCGGCCTCCTTTTTTCTAGTCTTGTTTTTCTGTTCGTGGTTGGGGGGGGGGGGGGCTTTCTTGTTTGATTGGCTGGTTTGGGGGGGGTGGTGTCGATTTCTTTTTCTTTTTTTCCCTTCCCCGCGCCCTACCGCACCTACCTGCTTGCTGCTGAACCCGTTGAGGTGGTTTGGGTGGTTTTGTGTTGGGCGGGGGGGGGGCCTTAATTTTTTTCTTTTTCCCTTTTTTTTTTTTTTTTCTTTTATTCATGTTTTTCATCGGTCGGTCGATCGATCGATCGATCCCCCGATCGATCGCCCTTCGGCCCGGCACTCACTCGTCCCCACGCCCCCTCGGGAAGGCGTCTGTGTAAAAAAGCCGCGCGTGCAACCCGTTTCCTTTTGTATTCTCCTTCCCTTTCTCTCTCGGCTTACGGTCTCGGTCTCCCCGGCCCTCCACCCCCTCCCTCTCCTCTCCCCTCCCCTCCCGTACGCCTTCATTTTATTCAAAGAGGGGGCGGCGGGAGCTCCCAACAGCCAAACAAACCCAGCTCATTTCCGCCTGAGAGGGCACGCGGAGCCCTGCCGCCTCCGTGCCCAGGCGGCAGACGAAAAGTCCCGACAGGGCGCGGCCTCCCTTCCTGCTGCTGCTGCGCTCCGTGCCGCGGTTAGAAAAAGCAAACGGAGGCAGGGGTCGTGGGCCAAAAAAGGAGGAGACAAGGGAAAACCGAAAAGAAAATACAAAGCGGGAAATCCCAAGCGAACCACGCAGAGAACGTCTCCGGGGGGGGGGGAGACGACGACAAAAAAAAAAAAACAAAACCAAACCGCACACACACACACACACACAGAGTCAATCCCAACACCGCCCCCCCCCATATCCCCGGCCCACCATTGCGTGCGCCAGGCTCCCCACCTGCTCACCGACCACTGTCTGTCTGTCTGTCTGTCTGTCTTTCTTTCTGTCTGTCTGTCTGCCTCCTTCCTTCTTTCCTTCCTTGCTGCCTGCCTACCGGCTCCCGGCGAACTGAGCGCGGGACAGCCCGTCAGGCAGAGGAGCAGCCCTTGTTTTCGTCGCTGGCGGAGACCCGCTTGCCGAGCCGGGGGAGGAGGGGCGTTGAGGGGGGCGAGCGCGCAGGCGCAGAGCGTCAGGCTGCCGACCCCTGCCCCTCCGCCCTGCTGCTCCGGGGCGGTGCCGCCGTCTGGTGACTGGGGCCGCACCCAGCGCTCGGCGGGTCCGGAACGGCAGCGCGGGGCGGGGGGGGAGGGTGCGCACGGCGAGGGGTGCCTCTCTCTGTGCCTGTGCGCATGCGCCGCGAGTGGGGGGGGGGGTGGGGGTGGGGGAGGGGGGAGGCGGGAAGGCGGGGGGCTGGGGGTGGGGGGGAGGGGGGGTTTCGCCGAGAAGAGCGGGCGGGGCGGCGCGCCGCGGCGTCTGCAGAGCCCCAGGTGCGCCGGCTGCTGGGTTTCAATGTATCCCCCGCTCGAGCGCGGGAGCTGGTTCAGGGCAGTGCGACCTTCAGGCCTCCCTGCCGTCGCCCCTGCAGTAATCCGAGCATTTACTTCAGCACAAACAGTTTTTAGTACCGACCGTTTTTCCGTCTCGGTACGTCCCGGCGCAGAGATGCCTTAGCAGCGTCTGGCTCTCGCTTGGGCTTGCCTAGGGCCCACTGATGGGGACGAGGTGACGGCACCTAATAATATTTAACCCTGCCGCCGACACCACCGCCTCCCCACCCCCCCCCACCCCCTCCCTTTTTCTTTTTTCCGCCCCTTCGCTCTCCTTTCCGCCCCTCTCTCGTTGTTCTCTTTCCGGCGCTAAAGCTGGAGCCCGCGAAGCGGGACAGCGAAAACACGGTGGCTGGGGAAAACGATGCCTGAACGCACCCCACCCCCCCACCCCCCCCCCCCGCCCCCAGGGATGGGCTTCACTTCCCCCCCCCCCACTCCCTGTCCATGCCTCTGTTTCTTGGAGCTGTCCCTGCCAGGAGCTCCTGCTCTGTGCCCAGTTCTGCTCCCTCTCGGTGCTCCTGGAGCCAAGAACACTTTTCCTTCCCTGCCAGGGGTTCCCTGTCGCTTCCCCCTCTACTTCTCCGAGCACCTCGGGGAGCTCCCCGCGCAGGCTGAGTGCTGCTGGCCCTGGCAGGCGGCAGAGTCCCTGCCCCGGCACACAGCCCCTGAGCTGCGGGGACCCTGCTCGCAAGGAAAGCGCCGGGCACCCACCGCTGGCTGCACACGCACATTCACACCCTGCAGCCAAGCCCTGGATGAGGGACCTGCCTTCTCCTCTCACTCAGACGCTGCAGAGGGAAGGCCTGCTCTGCAGCACATCCTCCTCCTGATCCGCACAGAGAAACCGAGAGCGTCCTCCTGACAGATCCCATGGACTGTCCGAGGCAGCGGCTCGAGGAGATCCCTCCAGGAGCTACAGCTGCATTGTCCTGCACCCAGAGCCTGATCACGCACAGGGCTGGGAACGTTTCTCCCGCAGAAACCTCTCGGCAGCCTCCGCTGCGGAGTGCCTTTCAGCTCTCTGAGGCTGGCAGGTCTCCCCTGGGGGCCTGCAGGCGGTGCCCCCCCCGGCCCTGCGCCTGGGCAGAGCTGTCTCTCTGCAGCTCTGCCCCCTCGCCAGCGTCTATCTGCGTCCCGGGAGCCCGGCCCAGCTCAGCAGCAGAGGCCCAGCCCGAGGTGGCTCTGCCTCTGCCCCGCTGGGCTCCCTCCGGGGCTCCTCGGCGCTCCAGGGCAACACCATAGGAAACAGGCCGAAGCAAGTGCTGATGCTCCCTCCCTCAGCTGGCAGACGCACGGCCTTCCTGCAGTGCCATTTCTCTGACGAGGGACAGAGTTGAGTCTAAACATCAACTTTTCTTAGAACTGCAGAATCCTTTTGATTTGGAAAGGACCCTTGAGAACATTGAGGCCGACCGTTAACCTGTGCCTAACGTTCCACAGACTTAACCGTGAGAACATCAGTGGTGGGGAACCCTGTTTGGATGCTCAGCAAGAGCAACGTAATCCTCCCTTCTATCCTCGGCCACGCTATCTTCATCTCTTCTCCTCAGTTTCAGACACATTTCCCCCAAACCACAAACCAGAAGAACATCTTTGCAATCTGTTCCCAGCCCGTTGTGGGGCGGGGGGAGGCACCGCGGAGGAGGGGTGGGCGCCGCAGCATCTGCAGAACCCCGGGCTGCATCGGCTGGTGTATTTCGGTGCGTCCTGGGTTCAGCGGTCGCGGTCATTTTTCTCTTTGTGCGTAGCTGGTGCGGTCCTGGTCCCCCCACCCACCACCGCCAGCCAGAGACGTGTTTCGCGGCGGGACGGGGTGGTGGGCTGTGTGTCAGCAGACGGACACGCGAAACCAAAAAAACAACCAAGCCCCCACGGAACAAAACAAGCTGGCGAGCACCGGGACCCAGGCTGCTGCCTCTGCCCGCCCGGCCCCCAGCACCAGCCAGAGGCTGTTTCAGGGGGGATTGTCAGATGACGGAGCGGGAAAGCCGAGGCAACCCCTAACAGCCGAGAAAAGGCTGGCGAGTGCCCGGCAGCGCCGGGACCCACGCCCCACCCGCCCGGCAAGCGCTGCCCGAGCCTGCGAGCCTCCCGGAGGGCGGGCGGACGGCGAGCTCGCGGTGGGGGCCGCACTTTGCCGTCGGGTCGAGCCGGCTCCGCCGGGACTTTGCCGGATTTGCAGGGACCCGCGCCCCTCCCGCCCGGCAAGCGCTGCCCGAGCCTGCGAGCCTCCCGGAGGGCGGGCGGACGGCGAGCTCGCGGTGGGGGCCGCACTTTGCCGTCGGGTCGAGCCGGCTCCGCCGGGACTTTGCCGGATTTGCAGGGACCCGCGCCCCTCCCGCCCGGCAAGCGCTGCCCGAGCCTGCGAGCCTCCCGGAGGGCGGGCGGACGGCGAGCTCGCGGTGGGGGCCGCACTTTGCCGTCGGGTCGAGCCGGCTCCGCCGGGACTTTGCCGGATTTGCAGGGACCCGCGCCCCTCCCGCCCGGCAAGCGCTGCCCGAGCCTGCGAGCCTCCCGGAGGGCGGGCGGACGGCGAGCTCGCGGTGGGGGCCGCACTTTGCCGTCGGGTCGAGCCGGCTCCGCCGGGACTTTGCCGGATTTGCAGGGACCCGCGCCTCACCCGCCCGGCAAGCGCTGCCCGAGCCTGCGAGCCTCCCGGAGGGCGGGCGGACGGCGAGCTCGCGGTGGGGGCCGCAGTTTGCCGTCCGGTCGAGCCGGCTCCGCCGGGACTTTGCCGGATTTGCAGGGACCCGCGCCTCACCCGCCCGGCAAGCGCTGCCCGAGCCTGCGAGCCTCCCGGAGGGCGGGCGGACGGCGAGCTCGCGGTGGGGGCCGCCGTTTGCCGTCCGGTCCAGCCGGCTCCGCCGGGACTTTGCCGGATTTGCAGGGACCCGCGCCTCACCCGCCCGGCAAGCGCTGCCCGAGCCTGCGAGCCTCCCGGAGGGCGGGCGGACGGCGAGCTCGCGGTGGGGGCCGCCGTTTGCCGTCGGGTCGAGCCGGCTCCGCCGGGACTTTGCCGGATTTGCAGGGACCCGCGCCTCACCCGCCCGGCAAGCGCTGCCCGAGCCTGCGAGCCTCCCGGAGGGCGGGCGGACGGCGAGCTCGCGGTGGGGGCCGCCGTTTGCCGTCGGGTCGAGTCGGCTCCGCCGGGACTTTGCCGGATTTGCAGGGACCCGCGCCTCACCCGCCCGGCAAGCGCTGCCCGAGCCTGCGAGCCTCCCGGACGGCGAGCTCGCGGTGGGGGCCGCACTTTGCCGTCGGGTCGAGCCGGCTCCGCCGGGACTTTGCCGGATTTGCAGGGACCCGCGCCTCACCCGCCCGGCAAGCGCTGCCCGAGCCTGCGAGCCTCCCGGAGGGCGGGCGGACGGCGAGCTCGCGGTGGGGGCCGCAGTTTGCCGTCCGGTCGAGCCGGCTCCGCCGGGACTTTGCCGGATTTGCAGGGACCCGCGCCTCACCCGCCCGGCAAGCGCTGCCCGAGCCTGCGAGCCTCCCGGAGGGCGGGCGGACGGCGAGCTCGCGGTGGGGGCCGCCGTTTGCCGTCCGGTCCAGCCGGCTCCGCCGGGACTTTGCCGGATTTGCAGGGACCCGCGCCTCACCCGCCCGGCAAGCGCTGCCCGAGCCTGCGAGCCTCCCGGAGGGCGGGCGGACGGCGAGCTCGCGGTGGGGGCCGCCGTTTGCCGTCGGGTCGAGCCGGCTCCGCCGGGACTTTGCCGGATTTGCAGGGACCCGCGCCTCACCCGCCCGGCAAGCGCTGCCCGAGCCTGCGAGCCTCCCGGAGGGCGGGCGGACGGCGAGCTCGCGGTGGGGGCCGCCGTTTGCCGTCGGGTCGAGTCGGCTCCGCCGGGACTTTGCCGGATTTGCAGGGACCCGCGCCTCACCCGCCCGGCAAGCGCTGCCCGAGCCTGCGAGCCTCCCGGACGGCGAGCTCGCGGTGGGGGCCGCCGTTTGCCGTCGGGTCGAGTCGGCTCCGCCGGGACTTTGCCGGATTTGCAGGGACCCGCGCCTCACCCGCCCGGCAAGCGCTGCCCGAGCCTGCGAGCCTCCCGGACGGCGAGCTCGCGGTGGGGGCCGCCGTTTGCCGTCGGGTCGAGCCGGCTCCGCCGGGACTTTGCCGGATTTGCAGGGACCCGCGCCTCACCCGCCCGGCAAGCGCTGCCCGAGCCTGCGAGCCTCCCGGAGGGCGGGCGGACGGCGAGCTCGCGGTGGGGGCCGCCGTTTGCCGTCGGGTCGAGTCGGCTCCGCCGGGACTTTGCCGGATTTGCAGGGACCCGCGCCTCACCCGCCCGGCAAGCGCTGCCCGAGCCTGCGAGCCTCCCGGACGGCGAGCTCGCGGTGGGGGCCGCCGTTTGCCGTCCGGTCGAGCCGGCTCCGCCGGGACTTTGCCGGATTTGCAGGGACCCGCGCCTCACCCGCCCGGCAAGCGCTGCCCGAGCCTGCGAGCCTCCCGGAGGGCGGGCGGACGGCGAGCTCGCGGTGGGGGCCGCCGTTTGCCGTCGGGTCGAGTCGGCTCCGCCGGGACTTTGCCGGATTTGCAGGGACCCGCGCCTCACCCGCCCGGCAAGCGCTGCCCGAGCCTGCGAGCCTCCCGGACGGCGAGCTCGCGGTGGGGGCCGCCGTTTGCCGTCGGGTCGAGCCGGCTCCGCCGGGACTTTGCCGGATTTGCAGGGACCCGCGCCTCACCCGCCCGGCAAGCGCTGCCCGAGCCTGCGAGCCTCCCGGAGGGCGGGCGGACGGCGAGCTCGCGGTGGGGGCCGCAGTTTGCCGTCCGGTCCAGCCGGCTCCGCCGGGACTTTGCCGGATTTGCAGGGACCCGCGCCTCACCCGCTCGGCAAGCGCTGCCCGAGCCTGCGAGCCTCCCGGAGGGCGGGCGGACGGCGAGCTCGCGGTGGGGGCCGCCGTTTGCCGTCCGGTCGAGCCGGCTCCGCCGGGACTTTGCCGGATTTGCAGGGACCCGCGCCTCACCCGCCCGGCAAGCGCTGCCCGAGCCTGCGAGCCTCCCAGAGGGCGGGCGGACGGCGAGCTCGCGGTGGGGGCCGCAGTTTGCCGTCCGGTCCAGCCGGCTCCGCCGGGACTTTGCCGGATTTGCAGGGACCCGCGCCTCACCCGCCCGGCAAGCGCTGCCCGAGCCTGCGAGCCTCCCGGAGGGCGGGCGGACGGCGAGCTCGCGGTGGGGGCCGCCGTTTGCCGTCCGGTCGAGCCGGCTCCGCCGGGACTTTGCCGGATTTGCAGGGACCCGCGCCTCACCCGCCCGGCAAGCGCTGCCCGAGCCTGCGAGCCTCCCGGAGGGCGGGCGGACGGCGAGCTCGCGGTGGGGGCCGCCGTTTGCCGTCGGGTCGAGCCGGCTCCGCCGGGACTTTGCCGGATTTGCAGGGACCCGCGCCTCACCCGCCCGGCAAGCGCTGCCCGAGCCTGCGAGCCTCCCGGAGGGCGGGCGGACGGCGAGCTCGCGGTGGGGGCCGCAGTTTGCCGTCAGGTCTAGCCGGCTCCGCCGGGACTTAGCCGGATTTGCAGGGAGAGTTCCGCGCGCCGTCTCTGGGGGGGACTTCAGGCTCGCGGCGGACTTAGCCGCATTTCCCAGGTCCCGCGATAGATCTTGCCGGGCGCGTCGCTTCCGGAGGCGGTCGAGGAGGCGGCCGTTTCTCGCTGCCTCCAGTTGAGTCATCGAAAATTGCGTCGTCGCTGGCGCACCAACCGGGTGAGCCTACAAGTCTGGTGTTGCGCTCCAGCGCGGGCGGAGAAGTGTCTGTCCGTATTACAGGAGCGAGTAGTGGCTCGTCTCCGCAGCAGCGCTAGCTGAGAGGCTGTCACGCTCCGCGGCTCAGCCGTCGATAGTGAGGGGTGTACTGGGCAGCCTTTCGCGGCGCTTCCCGAGCTTGGTTCGTTCGTCTCCGTCCGCGTGGACCGAGAGCAAAAAGACCGGCGGCGGAGGAGGCCGGCACTCGA
>NW_027069392.1:585000-592500 GCF_037157495.1 Lathamus discolor | reverse complement strand
CAGACGAAAAGTCCCGACAGGGCGCGGCCTCCCTTCCTGCTGCTGGCTGCGCTCCGTGCCGCGGTTAGAAAAAGCAAACGGAGGCAGGGGTCGTGGGCCAAAAAAAGGAGGAGACAAGGGAAAACCGAAAAGAAAATACAAAGCGGGAAATCCCAAGCGAACCACGCAGAGAACGTCTCCGGGGGGGGGGGAGACGACGACAAAAAAAAAAAAAACAAAACCAAACCGCACACACACACACACACACACACAGAGTCAATCCCAACACCGCCCCCCCCCATATCCCCGGCCCACCATTGCGTGCGCCAGGCTCCCCACCTGCTCACCGACCACTGTCTGTCTGTCTGTCTGTCTGTCTTTCTTTCTGTCTGTCTGTCTGCCTCCTTCCTTCTTCCTTCCTTGCTGCCTGCCTACCGGCTCCCGGCGAACTGAGCGCGGGACAGCCCGTCAGGCAGAGGAGCAGCCCTTGTTTTCGTCGCTGGCGGAGACCCGCTTGCCGAGCCGGGGGAGGAGGGGCGTTGAGGGGGGCGAGCGCGCAGGCGCAGAGCGTCAGGCTGCCGACCCCTGCCCCTCCGCCCTGCTGCTCCGGGGCGGTGCCGCCGTCTGGTGACTGGGCCGCACCCAGCGCTCGGCGGGTCCGGAACGGCAGCGCGGGGCGGGGGGGGAGGGTGCGCACGGCGAGGGGTGCCTCTCTCTGTGCCTGTGCGCATGCGCCGCGAGTGGGGGGGGGGGTGGGGGTGGGGGAGGGGGGGAGGCGGGAAGGCGGGGGGCCTGGGGGTGGGGGGGAGGGGGGGTTTCGCCGAGAAGAGCGGGCGGGGCGGCGCGCCGCGGCGTCTGCAGAGCCCCAGGTGCGCCGGCTGCTGGGTTTCAATGTATCCCCCGCTCGAGCGCGGGAGCTGGTTCAGGGCAGTGCGACCTTCAGGCCTCCCTGCCGTCGCCCCTGCAGTAATCCGAGCATTTACTTCAGCACAAACAGTTTTTAGTACCGACCGTTTTTCCGTCTCGGTACGTCCCGGCGCAGAGATGCCTTAGCAGCGTCTGGCTCTCGCTTGGGCTTGCCTAGGGCCCACTGATGGGGACGAGGTGACGGCACCTAATAATATTTAACCCTGCCGCCGACACCACCGCCTCCCCACCCCCCCCCACCCCCTCCCTTTTTCTTTTTTCCGCCCCTTCGCTCTCCTTTCCGCCCCTCTCTCGTTGTTCTCTTTCCGGCGCTAAAGCTGGAGCCCGCGAAGCGGGACAGCGAAAACACGGTGGCTGGGGAAAACGATGCCTGAACGCACCCCACCCCCCCACCCCCCCCCCCCGCCCCCAGGGATGGGCTTCACTTCCCCCCCCCCCACTCCCTGTCCATGCCTCTGTTTCTTGGAGCTGTCCCTGCCAGGAGCTCCTGCTCTGTGCCCAGTTCTGCTCCCTCTCGGTGCTCCTGGAGCCAAGAACACTTTTCCTTCCCTGCCAGGGGTTCCCTGTCGCTTCCCCCTCTACTTCTCCGAGCACCTCGGGGAGCTCCCCGCGCAGGCTGAGTGCTGCTGGCCCTGGCAGGCGGCAGAGTCCCTGCCCCGGCACACAGCCCCTGAGCTGCGGGGACCCTGCTCGCAAGGAAAGCGCCGGGCACCCACCGCTGGCTGCACACGCACATTCACACCCTGCAGCCAAGCCCTGGATGAGGGACCTGCCTTCTCCTCTCACTCAGACGCTGCAGAGGGAAGGCCTGCTCTGCAGCACATCCTCCTCCTGATCCGCACAGAGAAACCGAGAGCGTCCTCCTGACAGATCCCATGGACTGTCCGAGGCAGCGGCTCGAGGAGATCCCTCCAGGAGCTACAGCTGCATTGTCCTGCACCCAGAGCCTGATCACGCACAGGGCTGGGAACGTTTCTCCCGCAGAAACCTCTCGGCAGCCTCCGCTGCGGAGTGCCTTTCAGCTCTCTGAGGCTGGCAGGTCTCCCCTGGGGGCCTGCAGGCGGTGCCCCCCCCGGCCCTGCGCCTGGGCAGAGCTGTCTCTCTGCAGCTCTGCCCCCTCGCCAGCGTCTATCTGCGTCCCGGGAGCCCGGCCCAGCTCAGCAGCAGAGGCCCAGCCCGAGGTGGCTCTGCCTCTGCCCCGCTGGGCTCCCTCCGGGGCTCCTCGGCGCTCCAGGGCAACACCATAGGAAACAGGCCGAAGCAAGTGCTGATGCTCCCTCCCTCAGCTGGCAGACGCACGGCCTTCCTGCAGTGCCATTTCTCTGACGAGGGACAGAGTTGAGTCTAAACATCAACTTTTCTTAGAACTGCAGAATCCTTTTGATTTGGAAAGGACCCTTGAGAACATTGAGGCCGACCGTTAACCTGTGCCTAACGTTCCACAGACTTAACCGTGAGAACATCAGTGGTGGGGAACCCTGTTTGGATGCTCAGCAAGAGCAACGTAATCCTCCCTTCTATCCTCGGCCACGCTATCTTCATCTCTTCTCCTCAGTTTCAGACACATTTCCCCCAAACCACAAACCAGAAGAACATCTTTGCAATCTGTTCCCAGCCCGTTGTGGGGCGGGGGGAGGCACCGCGGAGGAGGGGTGGGCGCCGCAGCATCTGCAGAACCCCGGGCTGCATCGGCTGGTGTATTTCGGTGCGTCCTGGGTTCAGCGGTCGCGGTCATTTTTCTCTTTGTGCGTAGCTGGTGCGGTCCTGGTCCCCCCACCCACCACCGCCAGCCAGAGACGTGTTTCGCGGCGGGACGGGGTGGTGGGCTGTGTGTCAGCAGACGGACACGCGAAACCAAAAAAACAACCAAGCCCCCACGGAACAAAACAAGCTGGCGAGCACCGGGACCCAGGCTGCTGCCTCTGCCCGCCCGGCCCCCAGCACCAGCCAGAGGCTGTTTCAGGGGGGATTGTCAGATGACGGAGCGGGAAAGCCGAGGCAACCCCTAACAGCCGAGAAAAGGCTGGCGAGTGCCCGGCAGCGCCGGGACCCACGCCCCACCCGCCCGGCAAGCGCTGCCCGAGCCTGCGAGCCTCCCGGAGGGCGGGCGGACGGCGAGCTCGCGGTGGGGGCCGCACTTTGCCGTCGGGTCGAGCCGGCTCCGCCGGGACTTTGCCGGATTTGCAGGGACCCGCGCCCCTCCCGCCCGGCAAGCGCTGCCCGAGCCTGCGAGCCTCCCGGAGGGCGGGCGGACGGCGAGCTCGCGGTGGGGGCCGCACTTTGCCGTCGGGTCGAGCCGGCTCCGCCGGGACTTTGCCGGATTTGCAGGGACCCGCGCCCCTCCCGCCCGGCAAGCGCTGCCCGAGCCTGCGAGCCTCCCGGAGGGCGGGCGGACGGCGAGCTCGCGGTGGGGGCCGCACTTTGCCGTCGGGTCGAGCCGGCTCCGCCGGGACTTTGCCGGATTTGCAGGGACCCGCGCCCCTCCCGCCCGGCAAGCGCTGCCCGAGCCTGCGAGCCTCCCGGAGGGCGGGCGGACGGCGAGCTCGCGGTGGGGGCCGCACTTTGCCGTCGGGTCGAGCCGGCTCCGCCGGGACTTTGCCGGATTTGCAGGGACCCGCGCCTCACCCGCCCGGCAAGCGCTGCCCGAGCCTGCGAGCCTCCCGGAGGGCGGGCGGACGGCGAGCTCGCGGTGGGGGCCGCAGTTTGCCGTCCGGTCGAGCCGGCTCCGCCGGGACTTTGCCGGATTTGCAGGGACCCGCGCCTCACCCGCCCGGCAAGCGCTGCCCGAGCCTGCGAGCCTCCCGGAGGGCGGGCGGACGGCGAGCTCGCGGTGGGGGCCGCCGTTTGCCGTCCGGTCCAGCCGGCTCCGCCGGGACTTTGCCGGATTTGCAGGGACCCGCGCCTCACCCGCCCGGCAAGCGCTGCCCGAGCCTGCGAGCCTCCCGGAGGGCGGGCGGACGGCGAGCTCGCGGTGGGGGCCGCCGTTTGCCGTCGGGTCGAGTCGGCTCCGCCGGGACTTTGCCGGATTTGCAGGGACCCGCGCCTCACCCGCCCGGCAAGCGCTGCCCGAGCCTGCGAGCCTCCCGGACGGCGAGCTCGCGGTGGGGGCCGCCGTTTGCCGTCGGGTCGAGTCGGCTCCGCCGGGACTTTGCCGGATTTGCAGGGACCCGCGCCTCACCCGCCCGGCAAGCGCTGCCCGAGCCTGCGAGCCTCCCGGACGGCGAGCTCGCGGTGGGGGCCGCCGTTTGCCGTCGGGTCGAGCCGGCTCCGCCGGGACTTTGCCGGATTTGCAGGGACCCGCGCCTCACCCGCCCGGCAAGCGCTGCCCGAGCCTGCGAGCCTCCCGGAGGGCGGGCGGACGGCGAGCTCGCGGTGGGGGCCGCCGTTTGCCGTCGGGTCGAGTCGGCTCCGCCGGGACTTTGCCGGATTTGCAGGGACCCGCGCCTCACCCGCCCGGCAAGCGCTGCCCGAGCCTGCGAGCCTCCCGGACGGCGAGCTCGCGGTGGGGGCCGCCGTTTGCCGTCCGGTCGAGCCGGCTCCGCCGGGACTTTGCCGGATTTGCAGGGACCCGCGCCTCACCCGCCCGGCAAGCGCTGCCCGAGCCTGCGAGCCTCCCGGAGGGCGGGCGGACGGCGAGCTCGCGGTGGGGGCCGCCGTTTGCCGTCGGGTCGAGTCGGCTCCGCCGGGACTTTGCCGGATTTGCAGGGACCCGCGCCTCACCCGCCCGGCAAGCGCTGCCCGAGCCTGCGAGCCTCCCGGACGGCGAGCTCGCGGTGGGGGCCGCCGTTTGCCGTCGGGTCGAGCCGGCTCCGCCGGGACTTTGCCGGATTTGCAGGGACCCGCGCCTCACCCGCCCGGCAAGCGCTGCCCGAGCCTGCGAGCCTCCCGGAGGGCGGGCGGACGGCGAGCTCGCGGTGGGGGCCGCAGTTTGCCGTCCGGTCCAGCCGGCTCCGCCGGGACTTTGCCGGATTTGCAGGGACCCGCGCCTCACCCGCTCGGCAAGCGCTGCCCGAGCCTGCGAGCCTCCCGGAGGGCGGGCGGACGGCGAGCTCGCGGTGGGGGCCGCCGTTTGCCGTCCGGTCGAGCCGGCTCCGCCGGGACTTTGCCGGATTTGCAGGGACCCGCGCCTCACCCGCCCGGCAAGCGCTGCCCGAGCCTGCGAGCCTCCCAGAGGGCGGGCGGACGGCGAGCTCGCGGTGGGGGCCGCAGTTTGCCGTCCGGTCCAGCCGGCTCCGCCGGGACTTTGCCGGATTTGCAGGGACCCGCGCCTCACCCGCCCGGCAAGCGCTGCCCGAGCCTGCGAGCCTCCCGGAGGGCGGGCGGACGGCGAGCTCGCGGTGGGGGCCGCCGTTTGCCGTCCGGTCGAGCCGGCTCCGCCGGGACTTTGCCGGATTTGCAGGGACCCGCGCCTCACCCGCCCGGCAAGCGCTGCCCGAGCCTGCGAGCCTCCCGGAGGGCGGGCGGACGGCGAGCTCGCGGTGGGGGCCGCCGTTTGCCGTCGGGTCGAGCCGGCTCCGCCGGGACTTTGCCGGATTTGCAGGGACCCGCGCCTCACCCGCCCGGCAAGCGCTGCCCGAGCCTGCGAGCCTCCCGGAGGGCGGGCGGACGGCGAGCTCGCGGTGGGGGCCGCAGTTTGCCGTCAGGTCTAGCCGGCTCCGCCGGGACTTAGCCGGATTTGCAGGGAGAGTTCCGCGCGCCGTCTCTGGGGGGGACTTCAGGCTCGCGGCGGACTTAGCCGCATTTCCCAGGTCCCGCGATAGATCTTGCCGGGCGCGTCGCTTCCGGAGGCGGTCGAGGAGGCGGCCGTTTCTCGCTGCCTCCAGTTGAGTCATCGAAAATTGCGTCGTCGCTGGCGCACCAACCGGGTGAGCCTACAAGTCTGGTGTTGCGCTCCAGCGCGGGCGGAGAAGTGTCTGTCCGTATTACAGGAGCGAGTAGTGGCTCGTCTCCGCAGCAGCGCTAGCTGAGAGGCTGTCACGCTCCGCGGCTCAGCCGTCGATAGTGAGGGGTGTACTGGGCAGCCTTTCGCGGCGCTTCCCGAGCTTGGTTCGTTCGTCTCCGTCCGCGTGGACCGAGAGCAAAAAGACCGGCGGCGGAGGAGGCCGGCACTCGAACGCTGGGAAGACCGTGGCGGGACTCGATCCCCAGGTCTCAATTTTCTCGCCGCCCCGTCCGTGAGCTGAGCGAGGGGCTCCGATGATGGCACGGGCGGGCGAGCCCGTCGGTTACGTCCAGGCGCTGAGATCCCCTTAGCAGCGTCCGGCTCTTGCTTGCGCTTGCCTAGGCGCCCGGTGGTTCGGCCCAGGTGGCGGTACTGGGTTTTTTTTTTTTTTGTTTTGTTTTGTTTTGTTTTGTTCCCCCCCCCTTCCTCCTCCCTCCCCTCCCGCCCCCCCTCTTTTAACTTTTTCCCCCCTCCTCCGTCTGCTCCCCCCTCTTTTACCTCTTTTCCCCCCCCTCCTCCGTCTGCTCCCCCCTCTCTTACCTCTTCCCCCCCTCTCCGTCCGGCCCCCCCCCCCCGTTACCTCTTTCCACCCCCCACCCCCCCTTTTTCCCTTTCTGCCTTTTCCCTCTCCTTTTTCGCTCTTGTCGCTCTTTTGCCGGCGTTAAAGCTGGAGCCCGCGAAGCGGGGAACCGAAAACGCGGTGGCTTTTTGTGGATAAGAGGGGCTCGCGGGAGCTCTCGTCGGCCTTTTCACCACCCGGCCCCGAATAGTCCCCGCGGGGTGGGCTCGGGGCTGCCCTGTTGTCTCAGGAACACGCAGCGTTTTGGCCTACCGTGGGGGAGGCCTTTTTTACCCGTCTTGTCGTCCTTCCTGTCTTCCCCGACCGATCGATGAGGCCTTTCGGGTCGCGTCGGAGAGGGCCCCCGGCGGGCCGGGCTCGTCTGCGCTCCCCGTCCTCGGGCGGGCCGCGGGCGGCGTCCGGTGTTCAGGCTGGGCGGTCTCCTTTCCAGCTCGCTTCCCGTTGCGTGCGAGGTGTCGTCCTGGGTCTTGCCCCCCTCCCGAGCGAGAGAAAGAGCCGCGACCGCGTTGGCGGCGGGGTGCGTGCCCCGCCGCGTCGGCCGCGTCCTTCCTGCTCTCTGCTCGACGGCGGGAGGAGGTTCCACGGACGTGTTACCGAACCGGGCTGTGTGACGGCCGCGTGGCCCCGCGAGCCCTCAGGTGTCCTAATTGTACGCGAGGCGCCGGTGCTGGCCTCCGTCCGTGTGCCCGTGGGTGCCGGCCGCGAGCAGCGCTCGGGCGGTAGGGCGGCCGAACCCAGAGAACGGGGAAAAGCGAAAGCGACGACCGTGGGCGTCAGGGGGGCGTCCGCCTCCGCTGCGGCCGCTGGCCGCGCCGGCTTCTTTCCGTGCCGCCTTTCCGCCTGCTGCCGAGCGAGCCGCCCCGGCGAGGGGCCTCGGTCGCCGGGTCGCACCCGCCTCGGCGGGTCGCTGCCTCCTCTAGCACGTCCGGTGCTCGCCGTGGCCCTGGGGGAGAAGACGCCCCGCGGGGCTCGTGTCCCCTCTCCCCCACCCACCCTTCCCACCGCCCCGCTCAGCTCGCTCGACGGAGCGAACGGACGAAAAGAAGGGCACGCCTGCGAAGAGAAAAAAGAG
>NW_027069392.1:565000-572500 GCF_037157495.1 Lathamus discolor | reverse complement strand
TCCCCCTCTACTTCTCCGAGCACCTCGGGGAGCTCCCCGCGCAGGCTGAGTGCTGCTGGCCCTGGCAGGCGGCAGAGTCCCTGCCCCGGCACACAGCCCCTGAGCTGCGGGGACCCTGCTCGCAAGGAAAGCGCCGGGCACCCACCGCTGGCTGCACACGCACATTCACACCCTGCAGCCAAGCCCTGGATGAGGGACCTGCCTTCTCCTCTCACTCAGACGCTGCAGAGGGAAGGCCTGCTCTGCAGCACATCCTCCTCCTGATCCGCACAGAGAAACCGAGAGCGTCCTCCTGACAGATCCCATGGACTGTCCGAGGCAGCGGCTCGAGGAGATCCCTCCAGGAGCTACAGCTGCATTGTCCTGCACCCAGAGCCTGATCACGCACAGGGCTGGGAACGTTTCTCCCGCAGAAACCTCTCGGCAGCCTCCGCTGCGGAGTGCCTTTCAGCTCTTCTCTGAGGCTGGCAGGTCTCCCTGGGGGCCTGCAGGCGGTGCCCCCCCCGGCCCTGCGCCTGGGCAGAGCTGTCTCTCTGCAGCTCTGCCCCCTCGCCAGCGTCTATCTGCGTCCCGGGAGCCCGGCCCAGCTCAGCAGCAGAGGCCCAGCCCGAGGTGGCTCTGCCTCTGCCCCGCTGGGCTCCCTCCGGGGCTCCTCGGCGCTCCAGGGCAACACCATAGGAAACAGGCCGAAGCAAGTGCTGATGCTCCCTCCCTCAGCTGGCAGACGCACGGCCTTCCTGCAGTGCCATTTCTCTGACGAGGGACAGAGTTGAGTCTAAACATCACTTTTCTTAGAACTGCAGAATCCTTTGATTTGGAAAGGACCCTTGAGAACATTGAGGCCGACCGTTAACCTGTGCCTAACGTTCCACAGACTTAACCGTGAGAACATCAGTGGTGGGGAACCCTGTTTGGATGCTCAGCAAGAGCAACGTAATCCTCCCTTCTATCCTCGGCCACGCTATCTTCATCTCTTCTCCTCAGTTTCAGACACATTTCCCCCAAACCACAAACCAGAAGAACATCTTTTGCAATCTGTTCCCAGCCCGTTGTGGGGCGGGGGGAGGCACCGCGGAGGAGGGGTGGGCGCCGCAGCATCTGCAGAACCCCGGGCTGCATCGGCTGGTGTATTTCGGTGCGTCCTGGTTCAGCGGTCGCGGTCATTTTTCTCTTTGTGCGTAGCTGGTGCGGTCCTGGTCCCCCCACCCACCACCGCCAGCCAGAGACGTGTTTCGCGGCGGGACGGGGTGGTGGGCTGTGTGTCAGCAGACGGACACGCGAAACCAAAAAAACAACCAAGCCCCCACGGAACAAAACAAGCTGGCGAGCACCGGGACCCAGGCTGCTGCCTCTGCCCGCCCGGCCCCCAGCACCAGCCAGAGGCTGTTTCAGGGGGGATTGTCAGATGACGGAGCGGGAAAGCCGAGGCAACCCCTAACAGCCGAGAAAAGGCTGGCGAGTGCCCGGCAGCGCCGGGACCCACGCCCCACCCGCCCGGCAAGCGCTGCCCGAGCCTGCGAGCCTCCCGGAGGGCGGGCGGACGGCGAGCTCGCGGTGGGGGCCGCACTTTGCCGTCGGGTCGAGCCGGCTCCGCCGGGACTTTGCCGGATTTGCAGGGACCCGCGCCCCTCCCGCCCGGCAAGCGCTGCCCGAGCCTGCGAGCCTCCCGGAGGGCGGGCGGACGGCGAGCTCGCGGTGGGGGCCGCACTTTGCCGTCGGGTCGAGCCGGCTCCGCCGGGACTTTGCCGGATTTGCAGGGACCCGCGCCCCTCCCGCCCGGCAAGCGCTGCCCGAGCCTGCGAGCCTCCCGGAGGGCGGGCGGACGGCGAGCTCGCGGTGGGGGCCGCACTTTGCCGTCGGGTCGAGCCGGCTCCGCCGGGACTTTGCCGGATTTGCAGGGACCCGCGCCCCTCCCGCCCGGCAAGCGCTGCCCGAGCCTGCGAGCCTCCCGGAGGGCGGGCGGACGGCGAGCTCGCGGTGGGGGCCGCACTTTGCCGTCGGGTCGAGCCGGCTCCGCCGGGACTTTGCCGGATTTGCAGGGACCCGCGCCCCTCCCGCCCGGCAAGCGCTGCCCGAGCCTGCGAGCCTCCCGGAGGGCGGGCGGACGGCGAGCTCGCGGTGGGGGCCGCACTTTGCCGTCGGGTCGAGCCGGCTCCGCCGGGACTTTGCCGGATTTGCAGGGACCCGCGCCCCTCCCGCCCGGCAAGCGCTGCCCGAGCCTGCGAGCCTCCCGGAGGGCGGGCGGACGGCGAGCTCGCGGTGGGGGCCGCACTTTGCCGTCGGGTCGAGCCGGCTCCGCCGGGACTTTGCCGGATTTGCAGGGACCCGCGCCCCTCCCGCCCGGCAAGCGCTGCCCGAGCCTGCGAGCCTCCCGGAGGGCGGGCGGACGGCGAGCTCGCGGTGGGGGCCGCACTTTGCCGTCGGGTCGAGCCGGCTCCGCCGGGACTTTGCCGGATTTGCAGGGACCCGCGCCCCTCCCGCCCGGCAAGCGCTGCCCGAGCCTGCGAGCCTCCCGGAGGGCGGGCGGACGGCGAGCTCGCGGTGGGGGCCGCACTTTGCCGTCGGGTCGAGCCGGCTCCGCCGGGACTTTGCCGGATTTGCAGGGACCCGCGCCCCTCCCGCCCGGCAAGCGCTGCCCGAGCCTGCGAGCCTCCCGGAGGGCGGGCGGACGGCGAGCTCGCGGTGGGGGCCGCACTTTGCCGTCGGGTCGAGCCGGCTCCGCCGGGACTTTGCCGGATTTGCAGGGACCCGCGCCCCTCCCGCCCGGCAAGCGCTGCCCGAGCCTGCGAGCCTCCCGGAGGGCGGGCGGACGGCGAGCTCGCGGTGGGGGCCGCACTTTGCCGTCGGGTCGAGCCGGCTCCGCCGGGACTTTGCCGGATTTGCAGGGACCCGCGCCCCTCCCGCCCGGCAAGCGCTGCCCGAGCCTGCGAGCCTCCCGGAGGGCGGGCGGACGGCGAGCTCGCGGTGGGGGCCGCACTTTGCCGTCGGGTCGAGCCGGCTCCGCCGGGACTTTGCCGGATTTGCAGGGACCCGCGCCCCTCCCGCCCGGCAAGCGCTGCCCGAGCCTGCGAGCCTCCCGGAGGGCGGGCGGACGGCGAGCTCGCGGTGGGGGCCGCACTTTGCCGTCGGGTCGAGCCGGCTCCGCCGGGACTTTGCCGGATTTGCAGGGACCCGCGCCCCTCCCGCCCGGCAAGCGCTGCCCGAGCCTGCGAGCCTCCCGGAGGGCGGGCGGACGGCGAGCTCGCGGTGGGGGCCGCACTTTGCCGTCGGGTCGAGCCGGCTCCGCCGGGACTTTGCCGGATTTGCAGGGACCCGCGCCCCTCCCGCCCGGCAAGCGCTGCCCGAGCCTGCGAGCCTCCCGGAGGGCGGGCGGACGGCGAGCTCGCGGTGGGGGCCGCACTTTGCCGTCGGGTCGAGCCGGCTCCGCCGGGACTTTGCCGGATTTGCAGGGACCCGCGCCCCTCCCGCCCGGCAAGCGCTGCCCGAGCCTGCGAGCCTCCCGGAGGGCGGGCGGACGGCGAGCTCGCGGTGGGGGCCGCACTTTGCCGTCGGGTCGAGCCGGCTCCGCCGGGACTTTGCCGGATTTGCAGGGACCCGCGCCCCTCCCGCCCGGCAAGCGCTGCCCGAGCCTGCGAGCCTCCCGGAGGGCGGGCGGACGGCGAGCTCGCGGTGGGGGCCGCACTTTGCCGTCGGGTCGAGCCGGCTCCGCCGGGACTTTGCCGGATTTGCAGGGACCCGCGCCCCTCCCGCCCGGCAAGCGCTGCCCGAGCCTGCGAGCCTCCCGGAGGGCGGGCGGACGGCGAGCTCGCGGTGGGGGCCGCACTTTGCCGTCGGGTCGAGCCGGCTCCGCCGGGACTTTGCCGGATTTGCAGGGACCCGCGCCCCTCCCGCCCGGCAAGCGCTGCCCGAGCCTGCGAGCCTCCCGGAGGGCGGGCGGACGGCGAGCTCGCGGTGGGGGCCGCACTTTGCCGTCGGGTCGAGCCGGCTCCGCCGGGACTTTGCCGGATTTGCAGGGACCCGCGCCCCTCCCGCCCGGCAAGCGCTGCCCGAGCCTGCGAGCCTCCCGGAGGGCGGGCGGACGGCGAGCTCGCGGTGGGGGCCGCACTTTGCCGTCGGGTCGAGCCGGCTCCGCCGGGACTTTGCCGGATTTGCAGGGACCCGCGCCCCTCCCGCCCGGCAAGCGCTGCCCGAGCCTGCGAGCCTCCCGGAGGGCGGGCGGACGGCGAGCTCGCGGTGGGGGCCGCACTTTGCCGTCGGGTCGAGCCGGCTCCGCCGGGACTTTGCCGGATTTGCAGGGACCCGCGCCCCTCCCGCCCGGCAAGCGCTGCCCGAGCCTGCGAGCCTCCCGGAGGGCGGGCGGACGGCGAGCTCGCGGTGGGGGCCGCACTTTGCCGTCGGGTCGAGCCGGCTCCGCCGGGACTTTGCCGGATTTGCAGGGACCCGCGCCCCTCCCGCCCGGCAAGCGCTGCCCGAGCCTGCGAGCCTCCCGGAGGGCGGGCGGACGGCGAGCTCGCGGTGGGGGCCGCACTTTGCCGTCGGGTCGAGCCGGCTCCGCCGGGACTTTGCCGGATTTGCAGGGACCCGCGCCCCTCCCGCCCGGCAAGCGCTGCCCGAGCCTGCGAGCCTCCCGGAGGGCGGGCGGACGGCGAGCTCGCGGTGGGGGCCGCACTTTGCCGTCGGGTCGAGCCGGCTCCGCCGGGACTTTGCCGGATTTGCAGGGACCCGCGCCCCTCCCGCCCGGCAAGCGCTGCCCGAGCCTGCGAGCCTCCCGGAGGGCGGGCGGACGGCGAGCTCGCGGTGGGGGCCGCACTTTGCCGTCGGGTCGAGCCGGCTCCGCCGGGACTTTGCCGGATTTGCAGGGACCCGCGCCCCTCCCGCCCGGCAAGCGCTGCCCGAGCCTGCGAGCCTCCCGGAGGGCGGGCGGACGGCGAGCTCGCGGTGGGGGCCGCACTTTGCCGTCGGGTCGAGCCGGCTCCGCCGGGACTTTGCCGGATTTGCAGGGACCCGCGCCCCTCCCGCCCGGCAAGCGCTGCCCGAGCCTGCGAGCCTCCCGGAGGGCGGGCGGACGGCGAGCTCGCGGTGGGGGCCGCACTTTGCCGTCGGGTCGAGCCGGCTCCGCCGGGACTTTGCCGGATTTGCAGGGACCCGCGCCCCTCCCGCCCGGCAAGCGCTGCCCGAGCCTGCGAGCCTCCCGGAGGGCGGGCGGACGGCGAGCTCGCGGTGGGGGCCGCACTTTGCCGTCGGGTCGAGCCGGCTCCGCCGGGACTTTGCCGGATTTGCAGGGACCCGCGCCCCTCCCGCCCGGCAAGCGCTGCCCGAGCCTGCGAGCCTCCCGGAGGGCGGGCGGACGGCGAGCTCGCGGTGGGGGCCGCACTTTGCCGTCGGGTCGAGCCGGCTCCGCCGGGACTTTGCCGGATTTGCAGGGACCCGCGCCCCTCCCGCCCGGCAAGCGCTGCCCGAGCCTGCGAGCCTCCCGGAGGGCGGGCGGACGGCGAGCTCGCGGTGGGGGCCGCACTTTGCCGTCGGGTCGAGCCGGCTCCGCCGGGACTTTGCCGGATTTGCAGGGACCCGCGCCCCTCCCGCCCGGCAAGCGCTGCCCGAGCCTGCGAGCCTCCCGGAGGGCGGGCGGACGGCGAGCTCGCGGTGGGGGCCGCACTTTGCCGTCGGGTCGAGCCGGCTCCGCCGGGACTTTGCCGGATTTGCAGGGACCCGCGCCCCTCCCGCCCGGCAAGCGCTGCCCGAGCCTGCGAGCCTCCCGGAGGGCGGGCGGACGGCGAGCTCGCGGTGGGGGCCGCACTTTGCCGTCGGGTCGAGCCGGCTCCGCCGGGACTTTGCCGGATTTGCAGGGAGAGTTCCGCGCGCTGTCTCTGGGGGGGACTTCAGGCTCGCGGCGGACTTAGCCGCATTTCCCAGGTCCCGCGATAGATCTTGCCGGGCGCGTCGCTTCCGGAGGCGGTCGAGGAGGCGGCCGTTTCTCGCTGCCTCCAGTTGAGTCATCGAAAATTGCGTCGTCGCTGGCGCACCAACCGGGTGAGCCTACAAGTCTGGTGTTGCGCTCCAGCGCGGGCGGAGAAGTGTCTGTCCGTATTACAGGAGCGAGTAGTGGCTCGTCTCCGCAGCAGCGCTAGCTGAGAGGCTGTCACGCTCCGCGGCTCAGCCGTCGATAGTGAGGGGTGTACTGGGCAGCCTTTCGCGGCGCTTCCCGAGCTTGGTTCGTTCGTCTCCGTCCGCGTGGACCGAGAGCAAAAAGACCGGCGGCGGAGGAGGCCGGCACTCGAACGCTGGGAAGACCGTGGCGGGACTCGATCCCCAGGTCTCAATTTTCTCGCCGCCCCGTCCGTGAGCTGAGCGAGGGGCTCCGATGATGGCACGGGCGGGCGAGCCCGTCGGTTACGTCCAGGCGCTGAGATCCCCTTAGCAGCGTCCGGCTCTTGCTTGCGCTTGCCTAGGCGCCCGGTGGTTCGGCCCAGGTGGCGGTACTGGGTTTTTTTTTTTTTGTTTTGTTTTGTTTTGTTTTGTTTTGTTCCCCCCCCCCCTTCCTCCTCCCTCCCCTCCCGCCCCCCCTCTTTTAACTTTTTCCCCCCTCCTCCGTCTGCTCCCCCCTCTTTTACCTCTTTTCCCCCCCCTCCTCCGTCTGCTCCCCCCTCTCTTACCTCTTCCCCCCCCCTCCGTCCGCCCCCCCCCCCCCCCGTTACCTCTTTCCACCCCCCACCCCCCCTTTTTCCCTTTCTGCCTTTTCCCTCTCCTTTTTCGCTCTTGTCGCTCTTTTGCCGGCGTTAAAGCTGGAGCCCGCGAAGCGGGGAACCGAAAACGCGGTGGCTTTTTGTGGATAAGAGGGGCTCGCGGGAGCTCTCGTCGGCCTTTTCACCACCCGGCCCCGAATAGTCCCCGCGGGGTGGGCTCGGGCTGCCCTGTTGTCTCAGGAACACGCAGCGTTTTGGCCTACCGTGGAGGGAGGAGGCCTTTTTTACCCGTCTTGTCGTCCTTGCTGTCTTCCCCGACCGATCGATGAGGCCTTTCGGGTCGCGTCGGAGAGGGCCCCCGGCGGGCCGGGCTCGTCTGCGCTCCCCGTCCTCGGGCGGGCCGCGGGCGGCGTCCGGTGTTCAGGCTGGGCGGTCTCCTTTCCAGCTCGCTTCCCGTTGCGTGCGAGGTGTCGTCCTGGGTCTTGCCCCCCTCCCGAGCGAGAGAAAGAGCCGCGACCGCGTTGGCGGCGGGGTGCGTGCCCCGCCGCGTCGGCCGCGTCCTTCCTGCTCTCTGCTCGACGGCGGGAGGAGGTTCCACGGACGTGTTACCGAACCGGGCTGTGTGACGGCCGCGTGGCCCCGCGAGCCCTCAGGTGTCCTAATTGTACGCGAGGCGCCGGTGCTGGCCTCCGTCCGTGTGCCCGTGGGTGCCGGCCGCGAGCAGCGCTCGGGGCGGTAGGGCGGCCGAACCCAGAGAACGGGGAAAAGCGAAAGCGACGACCGTGGGCGTCAGGGGGGCGTCCGCCTCCGCTGCGGC
>NW_027069392.1:545000-552500 GCF_037157495.1 Lathamus discolor | reverse complement strand
GCTAAAGCTGGAGCCCGCGAAGCGGGACAGCGAAAACACGGTGGCTGGGGAAAACGATGCCTGAACGCACCCCACCCCCCCACCCCCCCCCCCCGCCCCCAGGGATGGGCTTCACTTCCCCCCCCCCCACTCCCTGTCCATGCCTCTGTTTCTTGGAGCTGTCCCTGCCAGGAGCTCCTGCTCTGTGCCCAGTTCTGCTCCCTCTCGGTGCTCCTGGAGCCAAGAACACTTTTCCTTCCCTGCCAGGGGTTCCCTGTCGCTTCCCCCTCTACTTCTCCGAGCACCTCGGGGAGCTCCCCGCGCAGGCTGAGTGCTGCTGGCCCTGGCAGGCGGCAGAGTCCCTGCCCCGGCACACAGCCCCTGAGCTGCGGGGACCCTGCTCGCAAGGAAAGCGCCGGGCACCCACCGCTGGCTGCACACGCACATTCACACCCTGCAGCCAAGCCCTGGATGAGGGACCTGCCTTCTCCTCTCACTCAGACGCTGCAGAGGGAAGGCCTGCTCTGCAGCACATCCTCCTCCTGATCCGCACAGAGAAACCGAGAGCGTCCTCCTGACAGATCCCATGGACTGTCCGAGGCAGCGGCTCGAGGAGATCCCTCCAGGAGCTACAGCTGCATTGTCCTGCACCCAGAGCCTGATCACGCACAGGGCTGGGAACGTTTCTCCCGCAGAAACCTCTCGGCAGCCTCCGCTGCGGAGTGCCTTTCAGCTCTCTGAGGCTGGCAGGTCTCCCCTGGGGGCCTGCAGGCGGTGCCCCCCCCGGCCCTGCGCCTGGGCAGAGCTGTCTCTCTGCAGCTCTGCCCCCTCGCCAGCGTCTATCTGCGTCCCGGGAGCCCGGCCCAGCTCAGCAGCAGAGGCCCAGCCCGAGGTGGCTCTGCCTCTGCCCCGCTGGGCTCCCTCCGGGGCTCCTCGGCGCTCCAGGGCAACACCATAGGAAACAGGCCGAAGCAAGTGCTGATGCTCCCTCCCTCAGCTGGCAGACGCACGGCCTTCCTGCAGTGCCATTTCTCTGACGAGGGACAGAGTTGAGTCTAAACATCAACTTTTCTTAGAACTGCAGAATCCTTTTGATTTGGAAAGGACCCTTGAGAACATTGAGGCCGACCGTTAACCTGTGCCTAACGTTCCACAGACTTAACCGTGAGAACATCAGTGGTGGGGAACCCTGTTTGGATGCTCAGCAAGAGCAACGTAATCCTCCCTTCTATCCTCGGCCACGCTATCTTCATCTCTTCTCCTCAGTTTCAGACACATTTCCCCCAAACCACAAACCAGAAGAACATCTTTGCAATCTGTTCCCAGCCCGTTGTGGGGCGGGGGGAGGCACCGCGGAGGAGGGGTGGGCGCCGCAGCATCTGCAGAACCCCGGGCTGCATCGGCTGGTGTATTTCGGTGCGTCCTGGGTTCAGCGGTCGCGGTCATTTTTCTCTTTGTGCGTAGCTGGTGCGGTCCTGGTCCCCCCACCCACCACCGCCAGCCAGAGACGTGTTTCGCGGCGGGACGGGGTGGTGGGCTGTGTGTCAGCAGACGGACACGCGAAACCAAAAAAACAACCAAGCCCCCACGGAACAAAACAAGCTGGCGAGCACCGGGACCCAGGCTGCTGCCTCTGCCCGCCCGGCCCCCAGCACCAGCCAGAGGCTGTTTCAGGGGGGATTGTCAGATGACGGAGCGGGAAAGCCGAGGCAACCCCTAACAGCCGAGAAAAGGCTGGCGAGTGCCCGGCAGCGCCGGGACCCACGCCCCACCCGCCCGGCAAGCGCTGCCCGAGCCTGCGAGCCTCCCGGAGGGCGGGCGGACGGCGAGCTCGCGGTGGGGGCCGCACTTTGCCGTCGGGTCGAGCCGGCTCCGCCGGGACTTTGCCGGATTTGCAGGGACCCGCGCCCCTCCCGCCCGGCAAGCGCTGCCCGAGCCTGCGAGCCTCCCGGAGGGCGGGCGGACGGCGAGCTCGCGGTGGGGGCCGCACTTTGCCGTCGGGTCGAGCCGGCTCCGCCGGGACTTTGCCGGATTTGCAGGGACCCGCGCCCCTCCCGCCCGGCAAGCGCTGCCCGAGCCTGCGAGCCTCCCGGAGGGCGGGCGGACGGCGAGCTCGCGGTGGGGGCCGCACTTTGCCGTCGGGTCGAGCCGGCTCCGCCGGGACTTTGCCGGATTTGCAGGGACCCGCGCCCCTCCCGCCCGGCAAGCGCTGCCCGAGCCTGCGAGCCTCCCGGAGGGCGGGCGGACGGCGAGCTCGCGGTGGGGGCCGCACTTTGCCGTCGGGTCGAGCCGGCTCCGCCGGGACTTTGCCGGATTTGCAGGGACCCGCGCCCCTCCCGCCCGGCAAGCGCTGCCCGAGCCTGCGAGCCTCCCGGAGGGCGGGCGGACGGCGAGCTCGCGGTGGGGGCCGCACTTTGCCGTCGGGTCGAGCCGGCTCCGCCGGGACTTTGCCGGATTTGCAGGGACCCGCGCCCCTCCCGCCCGGCAAGCGCTGCCCGAGCCTGCGAGCCTCCCGGAGGGCGGGCGGACGGCGAGCTCGCGGTGGGGGCCGCACTTTGCCGTCGGGTCGAGCCGGCTCCGCCGGGACTTTGCCGGATTTGCAGGGACCCGCGCCCCTCCCGCCCGGCAAGCGCTGCCCGAGCCTGCGAGCCTCCCGGAGGGCGGGCGGACGGCGAGCTCGCGGTGGGGGCCGCACTTTGCCGTCGGGTCGAGCCGGCTCCGCCGGGACTTTGCCGGATTTGCAGGGACCCGCGCCCCTCCCGCCCGGCAAGCGCTGCCCGAGCCTGCGAGCCTCCCGGAGGGCGGGCGGACGGCGAGCTCGCGGTGGGGGCCGCACTTTGCCGTCGGGTCGAGCCGGCTCCGCCGGGACTTTGCCGGATTTGCAGGGACCCGCGCCCCTCCCGCCCGGCAAGCGCTGCCCGAGCCTGCGAGCCTCCCGGAGGGCGGGCGGACGGCGAGCTCGCGGTGGGGGCCGCACTTTGCCGTCGGGTCGAGCCGGCTCCGCCGGGACTTTGCCGGATTTGCAGGGACCCGCGCCCCTCCCGCCCGGCAAGCGCTGCCCGAGCCTGCGAGCCTCCCGGAGGGCGGGCGGACGGCGAGCTCGCGGTGGGGGCCGCACTTTGCCGTCGGGTCGAGCCGGCTCCGCCGGGACTTTGCCGGATTTGCAGGGACCCGCGCCCCTCCCGCCCGGCAAGCGCTGCCCGAGCCTGCGAGCCTCCCGGAGGGCGGGCGGACGGCGAGCTCGCGGTGGGGGCCGCACTTTGCCGTCGGGTCGAGCCGGCTCCGCCGGGACTTTGCCGGATTTGCAGGGACCCGCGCCCCTCCCGCCCGGCAAGCGCTGCCCGAGCCTGCGAGCCTCCCGGAGGGCGGGCGGACGGCGAGCTCGCGGTGGGGGCCGCACTTTGCCGTCGGGTCGAGCCGGCTCCGCCGGGACTTTGCCGGATTTGCAGGGACCCGCGCCCCTCCCGCCCGGCAAGCGCTGCCCGAGCCTGCGAGCCTCCCGGAGGGCGGGCGGACGGCGAGCTCGCGGTGGGGGCCGCACTTTGCCGTCGGGTCGAGCCGGCTCCGCCGGGACTTTGCCGGATTTGCAGGGACCCGCGCCCCTCCCGCCCGGCAAGCGCTGCCCGAGCCTGCGAGCCTCCCGGAGGGCGGGCGGACGGCGAGCTCGCGGTGGGGGCCGCACTTTGCCGTCGGGTCGAGCCGGCTCCGCCGGGACTTTGCCGGATTTGCAGGGACCCGCGCCCCTCCCGCCCGGCAAGCGCTGCCCGAGCCTGCGAGCCTCCCGGAGGGCGGGCGGACGGCGAGCTCGCGGTGGGGGCCGCACTTTGCCGTCGGGTCGAGCCGGCTCCGCCGGGACTTTGCCGGATTTGCAGGGACCCGCGCCCCTCCCGCCCGGCAAGCGCTGCCCGAGCCTGCGAGCCTCCCGGAGGGCGGGCGGACGGCGAGCTCGCGGTGGGGGCCGCACTTTGCCGTCGGGTCGAGCCGGCTCCGCCGGGACTTTGCCGGATTTGCAGGGACCCGCGCCCCTCCCGCCCGGCAAGCGCTGCCCGAGCCTGCGAGCCTCCCGGAGGGCGGGCGGACGGCGAGCTCGCGGTGGGGGCCGCACTTTGCCGTCGGGTCGAGCCGGCTCCGCCGGGACTTTGCCGGATTTGCAGGGACCCGCGCCCCTCCCGCCCGGCAAGCGCTGCCCGAGCCTGCGAGCCTCCCGGAGGGCGGGCGGACGGCGAGCTCGCGGTGGGGGCCGCACTTTGCCGTCGGGTCGAGCCGGCTCCGCCGGGACTTTGCCGGATTTGCAGGGACCCGCGCCCCTCCCGCCCGGCAAGCGCTGCCCGAGCCTGCGAGCCTCCCGGAGGGCGGGCGGACGGCGAGCTCGCGGTGGGGGCCGCACTTTGCCGTCGGGTCGAGCCGGCTCCGCCGGGACTTTGCCGGATTTGCAGGGACCCGCGCCCCTCCCGCCCGGCAAGCGCTGCCCGAGCCTGCGAGCCTCCCGGAGGGCGGGCGGACGGCGAGCTCGCGGTGGGGGCCGCACTTTGCCGTCGGGTCGAGCCGGCTCCGCCGGGACTTTGCCGGATTTGCAGGGACCCGCGCCCCTCCCGCCCGGCAAGCGCTGCCCGAGCCTGCGAGCCTCCCGGAGGGCGGGCGGACGGCGAGCTCGCGGTGGGGGCCGCACTTTGCCGTCGGGTCGAGCCGGCTCCGCCGGGACTTTGCCGGATTTGCAGGGACCCGCGCCCCTCCCGCCCGGCAAGCGCTGCCCGAGCCTGCGAGCCTCCCGGAGGGCGGGCGGACGGCGAGCTCGCGGTGGGGGCCGCACTTTGCCGTCGGGTCGAGCCGGCTCCGCCGGGACTTTGCCGGATTTGCAGGGACCCGCGCCCCTCCCGCCCGGCAAGCGCTGCCCGAGCCTGCGAGCCTCCCGGAGGGCGGGCGGACGGCGAGCTCGCGGTGGGGGCCGCACTTTGCCGTCGGGTCGAGCCGGCTCCGCCGGGACTTTGCCGGATTTGCAGGGACCCGCGCCCCTCCCGCCCGGCAAGCGCTGCCCGAGCCTGCGAGCCTCCCGGAGGGCGGGCGGACGGCGAGCTCGCGGTGGGGGCCGCACTTTGCCGTCGGGTCGAGCCGGCTCCGCCGGGACTTTGCCGGATTTGCAGGGACCCGCGCCCCTCCCGCCCGGCAAGCGCTGCCCGAGCCTGCGAGCCTCCCGGAGGGCGGGCGGACGGCGAGCTCGCGGTGGGGGCCGCACTTTGCCGTCGGGTCGAGCCGGCTCCGCCGGGACTTTGCCGGATTTGCAGGGACCCGCGCCCCTCCCGCCCGGCAAGCGCTGCCCGAGCCTGCGAGCCTCCCGGAGGGCGGGCGGACGGCGAGCTCGCGGTGGGGGCCGCACTTTGCCGTCGGGTCGAGCCGGCTCCGCCGGGACTTTGCCGGATTTGCAGGGACCCGCGCCCCTCCCGCCCGGCAAGCGCTGCCCGAGCCTGCGAGCCTCCCGGAGGGCGGGCGGACGGCGAGCTCGCGGTGGGGGCCGCACTTTGCCGTCGGGTCGAGCCGGCTCCGCCGGGACTTTGCCGGATTTGCAGGGACCCGCGCCCCTCCCGCCCGGCAAGCGCTGCCCGAGCCTGCGAGCCTCCCGGAGGGCGGGCGGACGGCGAGCTCGCGGTGGGGGCCGCACTTTGCCGTCGGGTCGAGCCGGCTCCGCCGGGACTTTGCCGGATTTGCAGGGACCCGCGCCCCTCCCGCCCGGCAAGCGCTGCCCGAGCCTGCGAGCCTCCCGGAGGGCGGGCGGACGGCGAGCTCGCGGTGGGGGCCGCACTTTGCCGTCGGGTCGAGCCGGCTCCGCCGGGACTTTGCCGGATTTGCAGGGACCCGCGCCCCTCCCGCCCGGCAAGCGCTGCCCGAGCCTGCGAGCCTCCCGGAGGGCGGGCGGACGGCGAGCTCGCGGTGGGGGCCGCACTTTGCCGTCGGGTCGAGCCGGCTCCGCCGGGACTTTGCCGGATTTGCAGGGACCCGCGCCCCTCCCGCCCGGCAAGCGCTGCCCGAGCCTGCGAGCCTCCCGGAGGGCGGGCGGACGGCGAGCTCGCGGTGGGGGCCGCACTTTGCCGTCGGGTCGAGCCGGCTCCGCCGGGACTTTGCCGGATTTGCAGGGACCCGCGCCCCTCCCGCCCGGCAAGCGCTGCCCGAGCCTGCGAGCCTCCCGGAGGGCGGGCGGACGGCGAGCTCGCGGTGGGGGCCGCACTTTGCCGTCGGGTCGAGCCGGCTCCGCCGGGACTTTGCCGGATTTGCAGGGACCCGCGCCCCTCCCGCCCGGCAAGCGCTGCCCGAGCCTGCGAGCCTCCCGGAGGGCGGGCGGACGGCGAGCTCGCGGTGGGGGCCGCACTTTGCCGTCGGGTCGAGCCGGCTCCGCCGGGACTTTGCCGGATTTGCAGGGACCCGCGCCCCTCCCGCCCGGCAAGCGCTGCCCGAGCCTGCGAGCCTCCCGGAGGGCGGGCGGACGGCGAGCTCGCGGTGGGGGCCGCACTTTGCCGTCGGGTCGAGCCGGCTCCGCCGGGACTTTGCCGGATTTGCAGGGACCCGCGCCCCTCCCGCCCGGCAAGCGCTGCCCGAGCCTGCGAGCCTCCCGGAGGGCGGGCGGACGGCGAGCTCGCGGTGGGGGCCGCACTTTGCCGTCGGGTCGAGCCGGCTCCGCCGGGACTTTGCCGGATTTGCAGGGACCCGCGCCCCTCCCGCCCGGCAAGCGCTGCCCGAGCCTGCGAGCCTCCCGGAGGGCGGGCGGACGGCGAGCTCGCGGTGGGGGCCGCACTTTGCCGTCGGGTCGAGCCGGCTCCGCCGGGACTTTGCCGGATTTGCAGGGACCCGCGCCCCTCCCGCCCGGCAAGCGCTGCCCGAGCCTGCGAGCCTCCCGGAGGGCGGGCGGACGGCGAGCTCGCGGTGGGGGCCGCACTTTGCCGTCGGGTCGAGCCGGCTCCGCCGGGACTTTGCCGGATTTGCAGGGACCCGCGCCCCTCCCGCCCGGCAAGCGCTGCCCGAGCCTGCGAGCCTCCCGGAGGGCGGGCGGACGGCGAGCTCGCGGTGGGGGCCGCACTTTGCCGTCGGGTCGAGCCGGCTCCGCCGGGACTTTGCCGGATTTGCAGGGACCCGCGCCCCTCCCGCCCGGCAAGCGCTGCCCGAGCCTGCGAGCCTCCCGGAGGGCGGGCGGACGGCGAGCTCGCGGTGGGGGCCGCAGTTTGCCGTCAGGTCTAGCCGGCTCCGCCGGGACTTAGCCGGATTTGCAGGGAGAGTTCCGCGCGCTGTCTCTGGGGGGGACTTCAGGCTCGCGGCGGACTTAGCCGCATTTCCCAGGTCCCGCGATAGATCTTGCCGGGCGCGTCGCTTCCGGAGGCGGTCGAGGAGGCGGCCGTTTCTCGCTGCCTCCAGTTGAGTCATCGAAAATTGCGTCGTCGCTGGCGCACCAACCGGGTGAGCCTACAAGTCTGGTGTTGCGCTCCAGCGCGGGCGGAGAAGTGTCTGTCCGTATTACAGGAGCGAGTAGTGGCTCGT